>NC_086110.1:57893089-58170589 GCF_963921235.1 Mobula hypostoma
ATTGTGGGAGTACATTCACCAGAAGAGCCTGAGTGGTTCGAGCAGATGATTTACCACCATCTTCTAAAAGCAATGAAAGATGAGTAGTAAGTGCTGATTTCCTGAAATATTAAGTTTAAAAACTGTCCTTTCGTACGATTGACTCGGTACACTGCCTGGCATTGGGACCACTTCTCTTTCATAAGATTTCCACTTATACTAAAATCAACAATAGATGAAATTCTAGAGTGTGACTTTTTGTGGGGACCTCATTTATAACAGATTTCCTCACTTACTGCAAATCAAGAATATAATTTTGTCATGAATCTTATATACAGTTAAGATCTATCGTGCCTCTTGAAATTTTGAACCATGAAGGAGAATTAATTGATTACATGTTTAAAGTTTCTTTGGATGGCGTACAAAAGTAGTTAATAGAGAACTAAAGTCCCTTCACTACCTCTCTTCCAATGGTGTCAAACTGGATAATGTTGAAGTAAAGATTATATCCGCCGAAAATCAAACATCAATAAGGCTAACCCAGAAGAAATAAGGAGTTGTGAATCAGAATGACCCTCTGATCTACGCTAATCTCGTTCTATGAAGGATAATGGATGTTATAATTGGCTTTAGTCTCATGATCAAGAGAAATACACACTCAGTGACCATTTTATTAGGCACACCATAACACTTGCCGGTTAATGCCAACATCTAATCAGCCAATCATGTGACAGTGGCTCAATGCATCAAATCATGAAGACATGGTCAAG
The DNA here is from genome assembly GCF_963921235.1 of Mobula hypostoma. Lineage (NCBI taxonomy): Eukaryota > Metazoa > Chordata > Chondrichthyes > Myliobatiformes > Myliobatidae > Mobula > Mobula hypostoma. The sequence goes on from NC_086110.1 coordinate 57,893,839, forward strand.
AGGTTTAGTTGTTCAGACCAGATATCAGAATGGGGAAGAAATGTAATCTAAGTGACTTTGACCATGGAATGTTTGTTAGTACCAGATGAGGTGGTTTCTTGTGGCAACCATTTCATACCTGGGAAAAGGCCTCTGATTATCCACATGATCAACACCTCTCATCATCTTATACACCTCTAGCAGGTCACCTCTCATCTTTCATCACTCCAAGGAGAAAAGGTCAAGTTCACTCAACCTGTTTTCATAAGGCATGCTCTCCAATCCAGGCAACATCTTTGTAAATCTCCTCTGCATCCTTTCTATGGCTTCCACATCCTGCCTGTAGTGAGGTGACCTGAACTGAGCACAGTACTCCAAGTGGGGTCTGACCAGGGTCCTATATAGCTGCAACATTACCTCTCAGCTCCTAAATTCAATTCCATGATTAATGAAGGCCAATGCCTACCAAAATGAACCACTTCACACTGATCTAGGTTGAACTCCATCTGCCACTTCTCAGCCCAGTTTTGCATCCTGTCAATGTCCTGCTGTAACCTCTCACAGCCCTCCACACTATCCACAACATCTACAACCTTTCTGTCATCAGCAAACTTACTAACCCATCCCTCCACTTCCTCATCGAGGTCATTTATAAAAATCACGAAGAGTAAGGGTTCCAGAACAGATCCGCGAGGTGCACCACTGGTCACTGCCCTCCATGCAGACTATGACCCATCTACATCCACTCTTTGCCTTCTGTGGGCAAACCAGTTCTGGATCCACAATGCAATGTCTCCTTGGATCCCATGCCTCCTTACTTTCTCAATAAGCCTGGCATGGGGTACCTTATCAAATGCCTTTCTGAAATCCATATAACTACATCTACTGCTCTTCCTTCATCAATGTGTTTAGTCACATCCTCAAAAAATTCAAACAGGCTCGTAAGGCATGATCTGCCCTTGACAAGGCCATGCTGACTATTCCTAATCATATTATACCTCTCTAAATGTTCATAAATCCTGCCTCTCAGGATCTTCTCCATTAACTTACCAACCACTGAAGTAAGACTCACTGGTCTATAATTTCCTGGGCTATCTCTACTCCCTTTCTTGAATAAAGGAACAACATCCTCAACTCTCCAATCGTCCAGAACCTCTCATCTGGTCCCGGCGACTTATCCAACTTGATGCTTTCCAAAAGCTCCAGCACATCCTCTTCCTTAATATCTACATACTCAAGCTTCTCAGTCTGCTGCAAGTCATCACTACAATCACCAAGATCCTTTTCCATAGTGAATACTGAAGTAACGTATTCATTAAGTACCTCTGCTATTTCCTCCAGTTCCATACACACTTTTCCATTGTCACACTTGATAGGTCCTATTCTTTCACATCTTATCCTCTTGCTCTTCACATACTTGTAGAATGCCTTGGGGTTTTCCTTAATCCTGCCTGCCAAGACCTTCTCATGGCCCCTTCTGGGCTCTGCTAATTTCCTTTTTAAGCTCCTTCCTGTTAGCCATATAATCTTCTAGATCTCTAACATTACTTAGCTCTCCGAACCTTTTGTAAGCTTTTCTGTTCTTCTTGACTATACTTATTACAGGTTTGTATGCCACGGTTCCTGTACCCTACCATAACTTCCGTGTCTCATTGGAACGTACCTATGCAGAACTCCACACAAATGTCCCCTGAACATTTGCCACATTTCTTCCGTACTTTTCCCTGAGGACATCTGTTCCCAATTTAAGCTTCCAAGTTCCTGCCTGATAGCCTCATAATTCCCCTTACTCCAATTAAACGCTTTTTGAACTTGTCTGTTCCTATCTCTCTCCAATCCTATTGTAAAGGAGATAGAATTATGATCGCTATCTCCAAAATGCTCACCCACTGAGAGATCTGACACTTGGCCAGGTTCATTTCCCAATACCAAATCAAGTACAGTCTCTCCTCTTGTAGGCTTATCTACACATTGTGACAAGAAACCTTCCTGAACACACCTAACAAACTCCACCCCATCTAAACCCCTTGCTCTAGGGAGATGCCAATCAATATTTGGGAAATTAAAATCTCCCATCTCAACAACTCTGTTATTATTACACCTTACCAGGATCTGTTTCCCTATCTGCTCCTCGATATCCGTGTTCGTATTGGGCGGCCTATAAAAATCACCCAGTAAAGTTATTGACCCCTTCCTGTTCCTAACCTCCATCCACAGAGGCTCCGTAGACAATCCCTCCATGATGTCCAACTTTTGTGCAGCCGTGACACTATCTCTGATCAACAGTACCATGCCCCCACCTCTTTTGCCTCCCTCCCTGTCCTTTCTGAAACACCTAAAACCCAACACTTGAAGTAACCATTCCTGTCCCTGAGCCATCCAAGTCTCTGTAATGGCCACCATATCATAGCTCCAAGTACTGATCCACGCTCTAAGCTCATCTGCTTTGTACACAATACTCCTTGCATTAAAATAGACACACCTCAAACCATCCGCCTGAGGGCATCCCTACTCTGTCACCTGCCTAATCTCCCTCACACACTGTCTCCAAGCTTTCTCTATTTGTGAGCCAACCACCCCTTCCCCAGTCTCTTCAGTTCAGTTCCCATCCCCCAACAATTCTAGGTTAAACTCTCCCCGGTAGCTTTAGCAAACCTTTCCTCCAGGATATTAGTCCCCCTGGGATTCAAGTGCAACCTGTCCTTTTTGTACAGGTCACACCTGCCCCAAAAGAGGTCCCAATGATCCAGAAATCTGAATCCCCGCCCCCTGCTCCAATCCCTCAGCCGCGCATTTATCCTCCACCTCATTCTATTCCTATACCCACTGTCACGTGGCACAGGCAGTAATCCTGAGATTACTACCTTTGCGGTCCTGCTTCTCAACTTCCTTCCTAACTCCCTGTAGTTTTTTTCAGGACCTCCTCCCTCTTCATACCTATGTCATTGGTACCAATATGTACCACGACCTCTGGCTGTTCTCCTTCCCACTGCAGAATATCTTGGATGTGATCTGAAATATTCGGGACCCTGGCACCTGGGAGGCAAACTACCATCGGAGTTTCTATCCTGTGTCCACAGAATCGCCTGTCTGACCCCTAACTATAGAGTCCCCTATCACTACTGCCTTCCTCTTCCTTTCCCTACCCTTCTGAGCTACAGGGCACTGAGGCACGACCACTGTTGCTTCCCCCAGGTAAGCTGTCCCCCCCCCCCACAGTACTCAAACAGGAGTACTTATTGTCAAGGGGTACTGTCCAGTACCTGACTCTTCCCCTTCCCTCTCCTAACTGTTACTCACTTGTCTGTCTCCCATTGCCCTGGTGTGACCACCTGCCTATAATTCCTTTCTATCACCTTCTGCTCTCCCTGACCAGATGAATGTCATCGTGCTTCATCTCCAGTTTCCTAATGCAGTCCCTTAGGAGCTGCAGCTTGACACACCAGTTGCAGATATGGCCATCCGGGAGACTGGGAGACTCCAGGACCTCCCACATCTGACACTGAGCACAGAAAACTGGCCTCACACACATACTACTTCTTTTCCACAATTAACACAGGTAAACCTACTTTGCCTCATTACCATCTAAGCCCGTTGAGCCAAAGCCCTATTACTCTGCTACCTCTCACTCCACTGCCCGCTGGATATGGCGGTCTTCTTTGACATAACTTTCTTCTATGAACATACACTTTCTCCTTTGTACTTTCTTCTATGAACATACACTCATTGGCCACTTTATTGGATACAGGAAATATCTAATAAAGCAGCCTCTGATTGTATATGTGCATGAGTGCTAGATGAGAATAGAACTGAGTTCAAATATGATATTTTACATAGTTGACCAGCCTATAAGCATGCACTGTTGAGGTTTCTACCTGAAGAAAAGCAATTAATGTGAGGTACCGGGGATGAAGGCAGCTCTCTGCTGGAATTCAAAGCTGCTGTTTCATCAGAAAAAATGTTGTTCTAAAAACAAGATTGGCTTTATACAGTATCTGTAAATTGCCCTCCCTTGGGGAAATTGCACTTTGCCTAAGCTGCAGAAGCCAGAGCCAGTCCTGGGCTTTTATCTCATTCCAAATGAATGATGCTGTTCTTTTGCTTTCTGCTGGTGGGTATCTTTCTCTTGGCTTGATTCTGGAACTGGTTAGAACTTTCTCATGAGAGTAAAGGAAAAAGATCATAATAAAACTTCTGCTTCCAATTTTACCTCAAAGAAGAAGCTTAAAGTATCAACCTTTGAATTACCCTGTTTGTCACTGAATGAACTTTTTTGCATTTAACCAAAATAGTTCCTACTTTTCCTTTGCTCCAAATTTGGGTGAACACTTTCATTTCCACTCTTCTGTAGTGCAACGTAGTGTTTCCTGTATAATGCATTGAGCTTGACAGATTGCACTTGAGACAACTCAGTTTGCTGTCATTTCTTGTCAATTTCTCCTTATTCAAATTAATTTGCATGCGTTCCATGCAATGAAAAGGCTATTTGACTGGAAAAATGTTTTAAACTGGCTACTTCTCACCTCCTGTTTCCTATTGTTTCCTTTGTGGGACTTGGAGCCATTCTTTTCTGCCTTTCAGACCTGGTGTCAGTCGATTTGTATGGGTTATTGTTTGTCAGTGAGGCACGAATCAAGGTTGTAGTGGCAGCAGGATTTCTTTTCTAGTTATAGTGTCTATCAACACTGTCCTGGGTCACTGCTTTCAGAGAAATGTTTATCTAATCATTCCTGCCACTTCCTCTCTCTTTGTTGCTTAAGCACTTTGTTCTTTATCGTAGCAAATTAATGACAATATATTCAACTGAAATTACAGCCTAACACAGATAAGGTTAACTTCAATCTTCAGCAATACACAATTTTTCATAAGAGTTGGAAACCATCAACACTTCCTGTCAGAACACATGGATTAGAAATAATCAAAATAAAGCAGAAATTACTGAGGATACTGTGGGAAGAGGAACAGAGTTAACATTTTCGGTTGAAGACCCTTCATCAGAGCTGAGTCTTTAACTTGGCTTCTCTTCCCACTGAGCTGGCCTGACTTGAAGAGGGAGTCCATATTTTATTTAAAATTTTAGATTTACAGCATCTGCAGGATTTTTTTGGGGAAAATTCAGCATTCTTTTAATCGGTATGGGTTTAAAAATATTCACAAACATTCAATTCTGTGGAAAAGATATGTTATTTTAAAAACAACACAAATATGAGCAGGGGTCAACTCTATGTCCCCTCTGCCTCTCATATCTGTTCTACCAGTCAATAAAATCATGACAATAAATTGGCTTTAACATCATATTCCTCCTTGATTAACATTTACCTGAACTCCAGTAATGTCCAAGATTCCATCGACTTCAACCATGAATTTGCATATTGTCTTCTCAGCAATCTGAGGTAAAGAATTACAAAGAGAGACAATGTCAGATAGCGGGAGATCTTCTCCTAGAAATCAATTCAAACCCACAATAAAATGTTCTACCCAATGCAAGGATATTCTTCTCAAATCCAAAGAGAGGTTCCCCCCCTCTGGATCTATCTTAACTCATCCTCTGCTGATGCTTTTGTTTTCGTCTTTATCATTGTTAGACCAAACTAGATGCCTCCTCATCAAAACCTTTGCAAATGAACACACCAAATAACACCCCAAGTCACCAGAGACCTACATTAGCTTCCAGTTGCTCGATTGCCTCAAGATTTACATTCTCAAACTCCTGCTCAAATTCCTTCATGATCTTTAGAAACCACTTCCAGATTTACCTTCCTCCTTTTCCTTAAGAAGTCGGTGCTCCTCTGAATCTCCACTCCTGGTGGCTCTGCATTTAGATCCTATTCTAACAGTCCTGATGAAGGGCCTTGGCCCAAAACGTTGACTATTTACTCCTCTCTATATATGCTGCCTGACCTGCTGAGTTCTTCCACCATTTTGTGTGTGTTACTCTTGATTTCCAACACTACAGAATCTCTTGTGTACTAGATCCTATTCTGTATTTTGACCTGAAATTCAAAGACTGCAGAAACTGGAAATCTGCAATACAAACAGAGAGTGTTGGAAATACTCAGCTGGTGGAAAAAGCACTCAATGGGCTGAATGGCTAATTCTGGTTTCTGTTTAATGGTCTTATAGTCTGAAAAACAGAATTAGCAGTCAATGATTGTCTTCTTACTGCCCCAGAAAACAGCAACTGCCATGAAGGAGATATGGCTAGATGTCATGAATTGGAATTGGAATTAGTTTATTATTGAGCATGAACTAATATGTAGTGAAAACTTGTCTTGCATACAGATCATTTCATTAGATAGATAGATAGATATACTTTATTGATCCTGAGGGAAATTGGGTTTCGTTACAGCAGCACCAACCAAAAATAGAGCATAAATATAGCAATACAAAAACCACAAACAATCAAACAACAAAATGCAAACTATGCCAGATGGAAATAAGTCCAGGACCAGCCTATTGGCTCAGGGTGTCTGACCCTCCACGGGAGGAGCTGCAAAGTTCGATGGCCACAGGCAGGAACAACCTCCCGTGACACCCAGTGTTGTATCTCGGTGGAATATGGCTGGAGTCCAACAGTAAAAAGTTCAATATCCGGTCTACAAACATGTTCCTTGATCGTAATATGACCTGGATTGCACCATCCTTTGTTAACCAGAACAGTAAGCCCCCAACTCCTTCACGCTTACCGCTCTCAGTGCACTTCCGGTCAGCCCGAACAGTCTGGAAGCCATCCATGGAAAAGTTTTGATTGGGTATGTCCTCGTGCAACCCCGTTCCAGTAACACACATAACACTGCACTCCCGAAATGTTCTCTGACGCCTGGCTAGTGCCATGAACTCGTCCATTTTATTACCCACCGAACTCCTCTTCTCCATAAGTCTCTGTTGTCTCGACCTGGTCCTATTTCCTCGCCAGTACACAGTACAATGAATTAGTGAGAATGGCAGCAAGGGCATTGCGCTGTCTTCATAAATTTAACATTAGTAACTTAAGGACTAGTAACTTAACCAGTTCTGGAAAAGTGTGTTAGCTTTTTTGCTCCAGATTCCATTATCTGGAATCTCCTGTGCCTTTAGATGTTTGCCTTCTGATGCATTTTGTCAGTTATATTCTGAAACTCCCAATTAGCAATCCACAAATGTTTAAGACTCTCGCTCTTCAATTTGTTCCAGAAAAGCTGAGCTGGTGTATGAGTTCTGTTCTGAAGTGATATATTGTCCATAGAGTCCACATACTCCTGTTACATTGAATGAAGGCCTGATGGAGGCTGTTTAATTAATACCACCTGGATGAACTTATTACCATTGACACGTATCATTTTGTTTAATATTTCAATAGCTGGTAGAATTAATTAGCTTGATTGAGCATTTTCTATCATTTTCCAGTGGTATTTAGTTGTGTCATCAGTTGCTCATTGCTGTCTCCAAAGGCCAGGGACACTGACCTACCAGCATTCTGTCTGTGTTGCAGATTTTCTCTTATTTGTGGCCTGTTGGGTTTTTCATTACAAGACAATGCCTTCATCCGAGAAATCAACATGTTAACTTTCTCTGTACCTTCTCCAGCATATGTTTATCCCTTCTTCAATAGGGAGACCAAAACCATATAAAATAGCCCACATATGCCTTCAAAATAATATTGTTCTACTGTTGTACCTTATTCCCCTTTCCAAGAAAGGCTAACAGTCCATTTTTTTCTACCTAGTTACTTGCTATACCTGCTTTCTAATTATTTTGTATACTACAGTGATTTGCAATGTTTTTAAGACAAAATTAACTTTTTTCTGGAGTGGAGGAGGGTGAGGGTAGACTTCATAGAAGTTATTAAGATCATAACAGGCATAAATAGACAGCTGGTATCTTCTATTTCCCTTAGATTGAAACTACTAAAATCAGAAGACACATATTTAAGTTGAGGGAGGTTAAATTCAGAACAGATTTAAGGGCATGTTTTTGAGTAGAGAGCGGCTGGAATTTGCTACCAGGGATGGTAGTGGAGATAAATATTATAGGGGTGTTTAGGTACATGACTGTTCAGAGAATGGAGGGATATAGTCGTTGAAGGGATTAGTCCAGTTAGGTGTGTAATTACTAGTCTAATTAGTTTGGCACATCATATGCTGCACTCTTGTTGTTGATGTAGATTGCCATTGAGTCATCAATGTGTAGTTGTGTCATTATGAATAGTGCAGTTGTTGTGGGAAGGTATGGAAGAAGAGTGCCAGGCCTTTTTTCCGCACAGATACTGCTGCTGCCCAGGTCAGCCCGATTCAAATTCAGTACCATCTGCTTTGAAGTCCAGTGCTGATGCCACTATACCACCGGCCGGCCAATACTGTACTATATTCTATATTCTATTTCTACATTCCTCTGTGCACAAGTACGAACTCATATTTAACACTTAAATCGTTCTTTTACCTTCTCCCATCGATGATTTAAATGCAGAGCTCCTCTTTCCATTCTATTTCCTGTTGGTACATCATCAGACTTGGACCTCAACTTATGACAGACCATGATGAGAGAGACCATCTGAACTTCTTACCACTTGCAGGGAAAAGGGTATGGAAATCTGCATTAAAACCCTGTCTCTGGAAATAACCAAAAATTCAAGACAAGAGTGGCGTTGTTCCTTTAACTGTCTGCAAGTATATGAAAACATATATAAAGTTCAAAATAAGTGAAACTAATAAGTTTTGGAGATTTGCTTATGTATTGGACAACTATTACATGTGATGTGTGAGACTTATTATCAAGGACTAGTCCTATAATGTTGCTCATGGTAAGATGTGGTGAGGAGGGGAATATTATGTTTCACATCAAGATAAACCCTGAGAATACACACACCACATGATAAAGGGGAATTGGGGGTGAGGATTGATACCAGGATGATTAAGCAGCACTAGATAAAAGGACTGATAAATTTGATTAATGATGCAAGGCATTAAGAGAAATTGAAAGAAACTGTCTCCTTCGGTTTGGGGAACTTAGGTTGAGATCTGGTATAAAAAGCAAGAGAGAAGCTAGGAAAGTATTGACATTCAGAACATTACAAACAACAATTGCAACTAGGTGTTCCATAAATATTAATCCTTAGAACCACAGATATTTTTTAGACAAAACTATTATGGAGAAATGAAAGCTGTATAGAGTTAGATTATACATTGATAGGTATCACTAAATAGCAAAAGAGGCCTTTGGCTAAAAGCTGACTCTCAGTATCAAAATAAAGATTTATCAGTTAGTAGTTATTTGGTCTTTGTAAATTGTCCCATGATTATGCTGGCCTTTATAAATCAGACCATTCAGTATAGGAGTTGGGATGTAATGTTGAAATTGTACAAGGCATTGGTAAGGCCAAATTTGGAGTATTGTGTACAGTTTTGATCACTGAATTATAGGAAAGATGTCAACAAAATAGAGAGAGTACAGAGATGATTTACTAGAATATTACCTGGGTTTCATCTCCTAAGTTACAGAGAAAGGTTGAACAAGTTGGGTCTTTATTTTTTGGAGCGTAGAAGGTTGAGGGGGGACTTGATAGAGGTATTTAAAATTATGAAGGGGATAGATAGAGTTGACGTGGATAGACTTTTTCCATTGAGAGTGGGGGAGATTCAAACAAGAGGACATGAGTTCTGAGTTAAAGGGCAAAAGTTTAGGCGTAACATGAGGGGGAACTTCTTTACTCAGAGAGTGGTAGCTGTGTGGAATGAGCTTCCAGCAGAAGTGGTTGAGGCAGGTCCGATATTGTCATTTAAAGTTAAATTGGATAGCTATATGGACAGGAAAGGAATGGAGGGTTATGGACTGAGTGCACGTCATTTGGACTAGGTGAGAGTAAGAGTTTGGCACAGACTAGAAGGGCCGAGATGACCTGTTTCTGAGCTGTAATTGTTATAAGGTTATGATTATATGGTTATATGATTAGCTAGGGGTAAAACAGTGGGTTGCTGGGTGGGTCAAAGGGCCAGGAGAGCCTGCTCCATGCTAAACAAATGAATAAATAAATCTCAATATCCTCTTTCTGCATTCTGAATATAACAGCCATCCACTTCTGCAACACAATTCAGGACTTAAACTAATGCATTCACAGTACCTTAATATTACTCCTTCAAACTGTTTTCTACTCTATAGTCATCAGATGGTTAGCGGCAAGCCCTATTATTGTCCAGTCACTATTCCTTCATTTACCTTTTCTGACTCAGCAGTGTAGGGTTTGGGAAGTCTTGCTCCCTAAGTTGAAATATTATCAGGATGCCTATACCTTCAAGAGAAAGTAGAATGTTACCCATCGTATTGAATAAAAAGGTAGAATTTTGCCTAATGTTCTTACAGTTGTACAGATTCTTGTCACTGAAATTACTGGAAAATTATTGTTTAACTGTTTATTTTAACCTTCTGCCACGTAGCCTTTACAGGAAAAGAGAGTTCACCACATGTGCATTTTTGTGCTGCATCTGTTTAAAATTGCCCAAATGAGTTTACTTTGCATTGTTTATATTGACGGTAAACAAAATTTATAGAGGTGAACATTAGTAGTTCATAATATTTAACATTTACCCATTACAGTAAAATTGGAATTCATGTTACAGGATTGGTTTGGTTCACCCTGAGATTTAATCAGGAAAAAAAATTACCGGTATTTTGAAATAGCACAGGATGCTCCAATGTGAATTACAGTTTATGGAAAAGTTTAGCAGTAGAGTCACAAGTATAATGCAAGAAATGTACAATTTGTGCACAGCAAGCCCTTACAGACAGTAGTGTGAGCATGGCCAGATAATCTGACTGTTCAATTTGGCTACGAAATAAATATGGGTAGGACACTGATGATTACTTTTAAAGAGTACCATGGCATCTTTGATGTTCAACTGAAAAAGCATATAGAAATCAGTTTAACGTTTCATCCAAAGGTACCAAGTTCAACTATGTAATGTTGTCCGATAACTGGTGGTGGTGCATATCAAGAAGGAGGTTATCAAAGGATAGGTTAGATGGAAAGTTGAGCGGAGTATGGGAAAGTACAAGATGATTAATTTTTGGAAGTCACGTAGGGTAGGACATATGCAATAAATGGTAAGGTACGAACACCTCTGCTCCATCCGCCACAACCGGGATTTCCTCATGGCCAAACATCTTAATTCTGATTCCCATTCCCATTCTGACATGTTGGTCCATGGCCTCCTCTTGTGCCAAGATGAGGCCACCCTTAGGGTGGAAGAGCGACACCTTATATTCCATCTGAGTACCCTCCAACCTGATGGCATGAATGTTGAATTCTCTTTCTGGTAAACAAATTCCGACTTCCCCCTTCCTCTATTCACCTGCCTATTATTTCCCCTGGGTCTCCTCCTCCTTCCCTTTCTTCCATGGTTCACTCCCCCATCCTTTCAGATTCCTTGTTCCTCAGCTCTTGACCTTTCTCACCCATCTGGCTTCACCCATCACCTTCCAGCTAGCCTCCTTCTCCTCCCCCCACCTTTTTATTCTGCTATCTTCCCCCTTCCTTCTCAGTCCTGAAGAAAGGTCTTGGCCCAAAATGTTGACTGTTTATTCATTTCCATAGATGCTGCCAGACCTGCTGAGTTCCTCCAGCATTTTGTGAGCATTGCTTTCAATTTCCAGCATCTTCACTTTCTCTTGTTTATGAAATACTAAAGAGTGTTGATAAATAGGGAGACCTAAGTATCCGTAATTCTCTTAAAGTGGCAACGCATGTTGATGGGTTAATGTAGAAGGTATGAAGAAGAACTGGGATATTATGTTTCAACTTTATAAAACACTCATTAAGTAGCACTTTGAATATTATGTGAAGTTTGGTCTCCACTCTATAAGAAGTATATGATTTAGCTGGAGAGAGTGTAGAGGAGATTCACCAGGATGTTGTGTGGATTTGAAGACTTTAGTTAAGGGGAGATATTGGATAGGTTGGGCATGTTTTCCTCGATCAAAGGAGACTACATAGAAGAAATTATCAAAATGCTTTTCCCATGGTAGGGATATCAAAACGAAGAGGGTCTAGGTTCTAGGTAAAAGGAACAAGTTTTAAAGGGGATCTGAGTGGTAGTTTATTGTTTGCACAGAGTGCTGTTGTTATCCGGAATGCATTGCAGAGGAGATGGTAGAATCAGATAAAATTATTACATTTAAGAGGCATTTGGGCAGACACTTCAATAGACACTTCATAGAACGATTGGATCCTAATGTGGACAAATGAGGTTAGTGTAAATGACCAAAAAGTTTGGCCTGGATGGGATAGACAAAAGGGCCCATTTCTGTGCTCTAAGGTTCTATGACTCTATGAAGTTAGCATGGATTAGTAATGAGGCACTATTTACTTCAGAATCAGAATTCAGATCAGGTTTAATATCACCGGCATATGTCGCGAAATTTGTTGTTATGAGGCCGCAGTACATTGCAAAGTATTGAAATAAAAAATTGTAAATTACAGTAAATATATATCGAGTTAAATTAAATAAATAATGCAAAAACAGAAAAAAAATAGTGAGGTGGTGTTCATGGGTGCAATGTCCATTCCGAAATCTGAAGTCAGAGGGGAAGAAGCTATTCATGAATCGTTGAGCGTGTGCCTTCAGGCTCCTATACCTCCTTATTAATGGTAGCAATGAGAAGAGGGCATGTCCTTGGTGAAGGCAGATACTTGCAAAGATACAAACAACAGGAATTCTGCAGATGCTGGAAATTCAAGCAACACACATCAAAGTTGCTGGTGAACACAGCAGGCCAGGCAGCATCTCTAGGGAGAGGTACAGTCGACGTTTCAGGCCGAGACCCTTCGTCAGGACTAACTGAAGGAAGCAAAGATACTTGCAAAGATATTCATTTTTAATTCCTTTATGTAACTGATTAAAAATTCTATCATTGGCTGAACTATATTTTGGCAATTTATTGCACTTAGAAGAAAATAAAAGCATTCAAAACAAACATATTCTTGTCAGGTGAGTTCATTATTGTGTTTCAGTATCATAAATGTAAAGGTTATTGCCATCGTTACAGTCAATGAAAAAGAGTTTGCTTCTTTTATTGAGGCAAAGATATTTGCTCAGAATCAGTAATCCTGTTAAGCTAATTATATCTGTTGTAGATCCTTTAAACAATTATGCAGTTAGTTTCATAATATCGAATGTCATTGACATGTTAAATGTTACTTTTCGTGGTAAAGAAGATGAGAACAAATACTGAGGATAGCAATATTCAAAGAAAATTACCAAATGACAACCAAAGCCAATCATTTTTGTTTTGAAAGCACTATGCTTTAGGACAAATGTGATAATTCCTGCCTTTTTCTGCCAAGTTAGTGGACATACTAAAGTTCTGTTTTGGAAATTTTTCAGCTTCTAGCATTCCAAGTTGTTATTAACCGGATCCCACGGCAATTGGCTCAAACATCGTGAGAAGGGCAAAGAATGCCAGACAACAGCCCAAAGTTGTTTTGAGCAGCTCAGAGGAACAGGTCTGCTTGTTCCAACATTGCAAAATATGACATTTCTCAAATCAGTGGGCCCTTTAATAGCCTATAATTAGACCACCCAAGACCTATGAGTCCAACTAAATTTAGGAAGCCTGATCAGAAATACTCAGAGGAGCCTCATTTTAAAGTTGGACAGAGACCTGCACTCCTTGCTGGCAATCTAGTGAAAGACCCCAACCAATTTGAACCGTGACCTGAACAGCCATACAGAACACACTGCAGTTCGCCTCCATCAGTTACTAGCCTAGATTTATTCATTTAACATGGTATAGTGGTTAGATTTATATTCCTACATTGCCACTTACAATCAAAGTGATTTTCTTTTCAATTATTTACTCTCAGTCCTTATCAACTTTAACAGTGGTTTCTGTTAACATGAAACTTTAGAGTTAGAATCTGAAAATGTTGGCATATAAGGAGGCCATTTGGCCCAAAGGGTTCATGCTGGTGCATTTGAACAATTACAGTACATTTAAGATTAATGAAGTGAAAGAGTTGTCAAGTAGGGTATTTCATTTCATTTTTTGTTGCCAGTAACTTTGAGGCATTCACCGTATGTTGGATGCAAAGAATAAATCTAGGTTTCAGCAGGTTCAGTCAAATTGAACAGAAATTTGCCTTCATTCTGTTACAGATTAATGTCACGTTATTTCCTTACAATGAAAACATTGCAATTCCATGTACCTGTTTTATGATGTATTCCGTCTTTACTTAAGGCTGAATAAATGCCAAGTTCCAGTCAATGAGTTATATTGTTTGCAAAAAGTCCAAAAATTTGTTTTGTGGAATTAGTCATGGAGACATAGAAAAGTACAGCTCAGAAACAGTTCTTTCAGCCTAGCTAGTTGGTGTGAACCATTTACACTGCCTACACCCATCGACCTAAACTGGGACCATAGCTCTCCATTCCCCTACCATCCATGTACCTATCCAGACTGCACTTAAACATTGAAATCGAGCTTGCACTTGTGCTGGCAGTTTGTTCCACATCTTCAGGACCCTCTGAATGAAAAAGTTTCCCCTCGTGTTCCCCTTAAACTATTCACCTTTCACTCTTAACCCATGACCTCAGCTTGTAGTCCCACCCAACCTCAGTGGAAAAAGCCTATGTGCATTTACCCGATCCATACCCCTCATAATTGTGTATACCTCTGTCAAAAGCCATAGAAAACTACAGCATAGAAACAGGCCCTTCACACCATCCAGTCCACCTTTAAAACTGCCTGGTCCCGTTGACCAACACCTGAACCCTAGAATGTAGAAGCTTGAGAGGAGCCCACCATACTACTTGTACATGAACTTGTCTAAATTTCTCTTAAATATTGAAATCAAAATCACATCCACCATTTGTGCTGGCTGCTTGTTATACACTCTCACTGCCCTCTGAGTGAAGAAGTTTTCCCTCATGTTCCCCTTAAACATTTCACCTTTCATCCTTAACCTATGACCTCTTGTTGTAGTCTCACTTACCTCAGTGGAAAAATGTCTGCTTGTATTTACCCTATATATAAAGTTCCAACCTATTCAACCTTTCCTTATAACTCAGGTTCTCCAGTCCTGGCAACATCCTTGTAAATTTTCTTGCAACATCTCCCAGTGGCCACACATTTTAATTCCACATCCCATTCCCATTCTGATATGTCTATCCACGGCCTCCTCTACTGTAAAGATGAAGCTACACTCAGGTTGGAGGAACAACACCTTATATTCCGTCTGGGTAACATCCAACCTGATGGCATGAACATTGACTTCTCTAACTTCCACTAATGCCCCACCTCCCCCTAGTACCCCATCTGTTATTTAATTATAGACACACATTCTTTCTCTCACTCTCCTTTTTCTCCCTTTGTCCCTCTGACTATACCCCTTGCCCATCCTTTGGGTTTTTCCCCACCCTCCCCCTTTTCCTTCTCCCTGGGCCCATGATCCTCTCATATCCCTTTTGCCAATCACCTGTCCAGCTCTTGGCTCTATTCCTCCCCCTCCTGTCTTCTCCTATCATTTTGGATGTCCCCCTCCCCCTCCCACTTCCAAATCTCTTACCAGCTCTTCCTTCAGTTAGTCCTGACGAAGGGTCTCGGCCTGAAACATCGACTGTACCTCTTCCTTGCGATGCTGCCTGGCCTGCTGCGTTCACCAGCAACTTTGATGTGTGTTGCTTGAATTTCCAGCATCTGCAGAATTCCTCGTGTTTCCTGTACTCAATACTTTGATCTATGAATGTGAATGTGCCAGAAGATTTCTTTCCAAACCTCTCTACCTGTGACACCACTTTCAATGAATTATGGATCTGTATTCCTATATCCCTTACTTCTACCGCTCAATGTGTTGGGCATACCCTGGTTGGTCCTATCAAAGTGCAACACCTCCCACTAGTCGGCATTAAATTCCATCTGCTATTTTTCCAGCTGGTCCAGATCTAGATACAAGCTTTGATAATCTTCCTCGCTGTCCACTACACCTCCAATCATGGTATCATCCACAAATTTGCTGATTCAGTTAACCACATTATCTGCCAGATTATTGGTATAGGTGACAAGCAACAATGGTCCCAGCACTGGTCCCTGTGACACTCGAATAGTCACAGGCCTCCGCTCAGAGAAGCAATGATCTACTACCACACTCTGGTTTCGCCCACAAAACCAATGTCTAATCCAATTTGCTACCTTATCTTGAATGTCGAGTGACCAAACTTTCTTAATCAACCTTCCATGTGGGACCTGGTTAAATGCCTTGCTGAAATTCATATAGACAACATCCACAGCCTTTCCTTCTTCAACGTTTCTGGTAACTTCCTCGAAAAACTCTATAAGACTGGTTAGACACAAACTACCATGCAAGCCATGCTGACTGTCCCTAATCAGTCCCTGTTTATCCAAATACTCATAAATCTGGTCACTTAGAATACCTTCCAATAACTTTCCCATGACTGATATCAGCCTCCCTGGCCTATAATTTCCTGGTTTATTCTTAGAGCATTTCTTAAACAGCGGAACATTAGCTACGCTCCAATCCTCTGGTAGGTCACCTGATGCTAATGACGATTTAAATATCTCTGCTAGAGTCCCTGCAATATTTACACTTACCTCCCACAGGGTCCAATGGAACATCTTGTCAGGCCTCGGCATTTGTCCACCCTGATTTGACTCAAGACAGCAAACTTTTCCTCCTCTCTCCTCATAGCTGCTTGGCCTCACTTCTATACACCCTATATGAGAAAATACAGATGTATTTAAGACCCATTTAAGATCTCCCCCATCTCTTCTGAGTTCAGGCACAGATTACCATTCTGCTATACCAGAGGACCAATTTTATGGAACTTTTGATACACTTCTAGAAAAAAATGTTGGAAATATTTCAAGCAACACACCTAAAAGTTGCTGGTGAACGCAACAGACCAGGCAGCATTTCTAGGAAGAGGTACAGTCGACGTTTTAGGCCAAGACTCTTCGTCAGGACTAACTGAAAGAAGAGCAAGTAAGAGATTTGAAAGTGGGAGGGGGAGGGGAGATCCGAAATGATAGGAGAAGACAGGAGGGGGCGGGATGGAGCCAAGAGGTGGACAATTGATTAGCAAAAGGGATATGAGAGGATAATGAGTGTGGTTTCATCTTTACAATAGATCCTATCCACGGCCTCCTCTACTGTAAAGATAAAGCCACACTCAGATTGGAGGAACAACACCTTATATTCCGTCTGGGTAGCCTCCAACCTGATGGCATGAACATTAACTTCTCAAACTTCCGCTAATGTCCCACCTCACCCTCGTACCTCATCCGTTATTTATTTATTTATATACACACATTCTTTTTCTCTCTCTCCTTTTTCTCCCTCTGTCTCTCTCACTATACCCCTTGCCCATCCTTTGGGTTTCCCCCCTCTCCCTTTTTTTCTCCCTAGGCCTTCTGACCCATGATCCTCTCATGTCCCTTTTGCCAATCAACTGTCCAGCTCTTGGCTCCATCCCTCCCCCTCCTGTCTTCTCCTATCATTTTGGATCTCCCCTTCCCCCTCCCACTTTCAAATCTCTTACTAGCTCTTCCTTCAGTTAGTCCTGACGAAGGGTCTCAGCCCGAAACGTCGACTGTACCTCTTCCTAGAGATGCTGCCTGGCCTGCTGCGTTCACCAGCAACTTTTATGTGTGTTGCTTGAAATTCCAGCATCTGCAGATTTCCTCGTGTTTGTGTTAGAAATATTTCCCTCAGGGTTGAAAGTATCAAAGCATAGAGATGCCATTCAGCCTTTCAAATCTGGTCCTTCATTTGGCAAAATCTTGGTGATCTTCTGTCTCAACTGAACCTTGGATCCTTCCCCTATTTCCGCTGATTCACAATGTTGCTCAGTTTATCAGTATTTGTTGCTGCTTTACTTTCCCATGTAAATTTTAATCATTTCTTAAATTATGTTAATTATTTTCGCAACTGATACATAAATCCGTACAAGCAGGAGCCCTATTTCATTGACTGGGCTTTGAGACAATTTTCTAAGGGCCTGATTAAAGCAAGAGCTGGAGTATTTTGACTGGGAAGAACGCTGAGACGCTTCTGGCTGAACCCGGAAGAGGTAACAGTGTTCAGTCTGTGTCGGGCTGATCTGAACCTGACCCTCCAGCACCTGCAGTAAGCTGCCTTGAAATCACACTCCGCCACGTCATATATCCTGACATCCAATCAATCCATCACCAGAGATTCGAGCGACATACTTTCACTCTTCAAATTGTTCTAACTTTCTTCTGTTAGTGACAACAGATCTTTCTTTTCATTAGTACTCACTGACTATATAGAAACAGCCCCGAAGATTTCGAGTGTACCAGCTGATATGTGCAGCACATTTAGTGTTGGCTAATACAGATTTATTTATCACATGCACATCAAAATATAAGGTGAATTGTGCTGCTTGAATTAACAACCAACCCAACCTAACGATGAACTGGGGGAAGCCCATAAGGAATGTCATATATTATGGCACCAACATTATGCCTCACTATGCTTGGCAAAACAACACAGAACACAACAGTGCAACAAAACAACAACAAGACAAGCCTCATTCCAATTCACCCACCCACCCATGCACATACACGATCCTTCAACCACAGGACATGTCACCTTCAGCCTCCAGTGGACTAGTGGATTCACAGACATTGCCCTTTAAACTTGCCCAGTGGATCCAGTGGAATCAGGGCATCTGCCTTTGGGTTTCAGCTTCTGGACTTACCATTGACCTTTTGTCTTTGATCTTCAGCCTTCAGCAACACAGTAAATAGGTTAGTTGTGAACCTTGGTGTCCATGTTGGTTGTTGAGAGCTATCTGACTTTTGATATTTAGAGTTAGAGACAGGAGTAATTGATTCTGATTATTGACAAAATAAACCTCTTCACCACAGAGTGCATTCATCTATTGACTAATCTTAAAGGCAGCAAGAGCACCTGTGGATTTCCAGTCACCACTGGCATATGAATCAGGAACAAGTTTCGGCTGTTTGGCCCATTAACCCTGCTTCATTATTTATAAAGAACATGGATTATCTGATCATAACCTCAGCACCATGTGTCTATCTAACTCTGTTTAAAAAAATATTTGAAGTCTCTGCTTACCTTTCTCCTTTGAGGAAAAGAGTTCCAGAAATTCATAGCTTTCCAAGAGAAACAATTCCACTTCATTCTGTTTAAAATAGGCAACCCCCTTTGTTAAAATAAAAACCTTCAGTTCTAGGTTTTCCTGCAAGTGATAACATTCTATCCATACCCCCTCTACCAAGACTTCTCAGAAAGTTATAACTTTCAATCCAGTTTCCACTCTCTCTTCTGAGCTTCAGCTGTTATAGGCCTAGTTTATCCAAACTTTTCTTATGGGACAAATCAGCAATTCCAGATTTCAATCTTGTAAATACTTTATACTTATTGTCGACAAACAATTGGTGCTAGAACGTACAATCATCACAGCAATATTTGATTCTGCGCTTCCCGCTCCCTGGATTACAAATATTAAATATTAAAAATAGTTAAAGTTAGTAAATATTAAAAATTTAAATTATAAATCATAAATAGAAAATAGAAAAATGGAAAGTAAGGTAGTGCAAAAAAACTGAGAGGCAGGTCCGGATATTTGGAGGGTACGGCCCAGATCCAGGTCAGGATCCGTTCAGCAGTCTTATCACAGTTGGAAAGAAGCTGTTCCCAAATCTGGCCGTACGAGTCTTCAAGCTCCTGAGCCTTCTCCCGGAGGGAAGAGGGACGAAAAATGTGTTGGCTGGGTGGGTCGTGTCCTTGATTATCCTGGCAGCACTACTCCGACAGCGTGCGGTGTAAGGTGAGTCCACGGACGGAAGATTGGTTTGTCTGATGTGCTGACCCATGTTCATAATCTTCTGCAGCTTCTTTTGGTCTTGGACAGGACAACTTCCATACCAGGTTGTGATGCACCCTAGAAGAATGTTTTCTACGGCGCATCTATAAAAATTAGTGAGGGTTTTAGGGGACAGGCCAAATTTCTTTAATTTTCTCAGAAAGTAAAGGCACTGGTGGGCCTTCTTGGCAGTGAACGCTGCTTGGTTGGACCAAGTCAGGTCATTTGTGATATTGACCCCAAGGAACTTAAGGAAAAAAATATCTCTGTTTAACTATTTTCAATGAATTTACATCTTTCCTTTAAAAGGGACAAATATTATACCCAGTGCTCTCAATGTAGTCCGACCAATACACTAAAGGTGTCCCTCCCTTTGTATTCAATTCCTCTTACAATAAGCTCTAACATCTATTAAGTTTCCTTCAATTCTTGCTAACCAGTCCTTTGCAAATCATATACTGCAGCCATAAAGTAATACAGTTGAAAATAGGCCTTTTGGCCCAACTGGTCTATGTCAACCACAGCATTCACCCTTCTAGTTTCAGTTGTCCACATTTGGCATAGAAACATCCAAGTCCTCCTCCATGTACCTATCTTAAGTGCTTCAATCGCACCTGTCTCCACACTTCCCCTGGCAGCTCATTCCAGATGCTCTCTACACTTTACACAAAGAAGTTGCTTTTCAGATCTCACTAAAATCTATCCCCTCTTATGTTTTATCTGTTCCCTCTAGTTTTGACATCCCAGCCCTGGAGAAAGGACTTTGACCATCCATCTTATCCATACAATGTGTGAACTTACTGGGATAGCCATATCTCTCCATATCTTTCACCATTTAGGCAATAGTCTTGTTAATATTACTTTCCAGATATTTTTGTCATCCACTTCCAATTAGTCTATCAATTTATTGAGTCTTTATGCCCCTTCATTCCTACTCTTCATCCCTTTATTTACATCATCAGTAAATTAAGCAATTCGAACTCTGGTGCTTTCATCCATGTCAAACTAATTATAGGTTTATAGAAAAACCTATTATATTTTCAGTTGAATTGTAAACTTACTATGTGTCATGAGTGACTATCTACAAATGCTTGATTGAATGGTACAACTAAATGTACTATATGGTCATGTTTGCTGAATTATAGCTCTGAAATTTGTACCATTCAAGTCAGACCACAATGTGCAAAGGTTACTGTTCGAAAAAAAGACTGACAACAGGCAACATGGCCAGAGATTTGAATATTTTGGGAATGCAGAGGGTAGGATAAGGCCTTTCCTGCCATATATATATATCATACATATAGTGACTGCAATATATCCTGTGCAAATGCTGTCCATGCAAATGTTGGACATTGTAGCCATTAGTGAAACTTGCTTGCAGGAGGGCCAGGATTGATAACTCAATGTTCTGGGGTTTCATTGGTTTTAAATTGATAGAGCAGGAAGGAAATAAGGAAGAGGGGCATTACTCACCAGGGAAAATGTCATGGCAGTGCTCAGTCAGGACAGATTGGGGTGTTCGTCTAATGAGGTATTAGATTATGAAGACACGTAGTCCCCTTTTTTTGTCATTTAGTAATGCATGCATTAAAAAATGATACATTATTTCCTCCGGTGTGATATCACAAAAACACAGGACAAACCAAGACTGAAAAAACTGACAAAACCACATAATTATACATATAGTTACAACAGTGCACAGTACCATAACTTGATGAAGAAAGTCCGTGAGCACAGTAAAGTTCAAAGTTTCTCAAATGTCCCACATCTCACGCAGGGAAGAAAGACTCTCCCTGCCATGTTGACCACAATCTGACTCTGAGTCATCCGAAAACTTCGAGCTCTGATCAGCTCTCCGACACCGAGTACTGAGCGCCATCTCTGTCATAGTGACTCGACCTCTTTTGGTCACCAATAGCAGGCAAGGCCGGGGATTTTGAGGCCTACCCTACGAAAGTTTCCCAACCACACAGTATTATGGGTAGAATTGAGAAATAAGAAAGGTATAACCATGTTAATGGGATTATATTATATATCGGTGGTTGGGATTCTGTTAATGGGATTATATATCGGTGGTTGGGAAGTTGTTGGAGTCGATTGTCAAGAATGAGGTTACGGAGTACCTGGAGGCATATGACAAGATAGGCAGAACTCAGCATGGTTTCCTTAAAGGAAAATCCTGCCTGACAAACCTATTACAATTTTTTGAGGAAATTACAAGTAGGCTAGACAAAGGACATGCAGTGACTGTTGTATATTTAGATTTTCAGAAGGCCTTTGACAAGGTGCCACACATGAGGCTACTTAACAAGATAAGAGCCCATGGAATTATGGGAAAGTTACATACGTGGATAGGGCATTGGCTGATTGGCAGGAAACAGAGAGTGGGAATAAAGGGATCCAATTCTGGTTGGCGGCCGGTTACCAGTGGTATTCCACAGGGGTCCGTGTTGGGGCCGCTACTGTTTATGTTGTACATCAACGATTTGGATTATGCAATAGATGGCTTTGTGGCTAAGTTTGCTGATGATACAAAGATAGGTGGAGGGGCCGGTAGTGCTGAGGAAACAGACAGTCTGCAGAGAGACTTGGATGGATTGGAAGAATGGGCAAAGAAGTGGCAAATGAAATACAATGTTGGAAAGTGTATGGCTATGCACTTTGGCAGAAGAAATAAACAGGCAGACTATTATTTAAATGGGGAGAGAATTCAAAGTTCTGAGATGCAACAGGACTTGGGAGTCCTCGTGCAGGATACCCTTAAGGTTAAACTCCAGGTTGAGTCGGTGGTGAAGAAGGCAAATGCAATGTTGGCATTCATTTCTAGAGGAGTAGAGTATAGGAGCAGGGATGTGATGTTGAGGCTCTATAAGG
This sequence comes from Mobula hypostoma, assembly GCF_963921235.1. Taxonomy (NCBI): domain Eukaryota; kingdom Metazoa; phylum Chordata; class Chondrichthyes; order Myliobatiformes; family Myliobatidae; genus Mobula; species Mobula hypostoma. The sequence continues at coordinate 57,916,530 of NC_086110.1, forward strand.
CACTGGTGAGACCTCACTTGGAGTACTGTGGGCAGTTTTGGTCTCCTTATTTAAGAAAGGATGTGCTGACGTTGGAGAGGGTACAGAGAAGATTCACTGGAATGATTCCGGGAATCAGAGGGTTAGCATATGAGGAACGTTTGTCCGCTCTTGGACTATATTCCTTGGAGTTTAGAAGAATGAGGGGAGACCTCATAGAAACATTTCGAATGTTGAAAGGCATGGACAGAGTGGATGTGGCAAAGTTGTTTCCTATGGTGGGGGAGTCTAGTACAAGAGGGCATGACTTAAGGATTGAAGGGCGCCCATTCAGAACAGAGATGTGAAGAAATTTTTTTAGCCAGAGGGTGGTGAATCTATGGAATTTGTTGCCACGGGCGGCAGTGGAAGCCAAGGCATTGGGTGTATTTAAGGTAGAGATTGATAGGTATCTGAGCAGCCAGGGCATCAAAGGTTATGGTGAGAAGGCGGGGGAGTGGGACTAAATGGGAGAATGGATCAGCTCATGATAAAATGGCGGAGCAGCCTCGATGGGCCGAATGGTCGATTTCTGCTCCTTGGTCTTATGGTCTTATGGTCTTATGGTCTTATATTATAGACCGCCCAATGGTCCATGGCATTTAGAGGAGCAAATTTGTAGACATATTGCAGACTATTGCAAGCAACGTAAGGTTGTGATAGTAAGCAAATTTTAGCTTTCCAAATATTGACTGTACTGTATGGAACAAATTTTGAGCGTAGAGAATTTGTATGTTCCTGTCAGAATAAAAGTCAAGGATAGAATGCTTATTGAACTTTGAGAGATATTGAGGCCCTGGTTAAGAAAAAGAAGGAGGTGCATAGCAGATATAAGCAGGCAGGAACAAATGAGGCACTTGAGTTGTATAAGAAATGCAAGAGAATAGTTAAGAAGGAAATCATGAGACCTAAAAGAAGACATGAAGTTGCTCTAGCAGTCAAGGAGAAGAAGAATCCTAAAGGTTTCCACAAGTACAGTAAATTAAGATCTAATGGATAGCATGGGACAAAATTGGTCTTCTGGAAGATCAGAGTGGTAATCCAAGTGTGAAGCTGAAAGAGATGGGGTGATCCTAAATGGAATATTTACATCAGGAGACAGACAGAGTCTACAGATGTGAGGCAATGCAGCAGCAAGGTCATGGACCCTATACAGATTACAGAGGAGGAGGTGTTTGCTGGTTGAAGCAAATTAAGGTAGATATATCCACAGGGCCAGACAAGGTATTCCCTTGGACCCTGTGGGAGGCAAGTGCAGAAATCCCAGGGGCCCTAGCAGAAATTGTGGAACCTGTAATTTGGTCAGTAGAAGGTCAGTACGTGCAAACCATATGGGATAGAGTCAAATAGAATTCTACAGCACAGAATCAGGCCCTTCGGACCATCTAATCTGTGCAAACCATTCATCTGCTTGGTCCCATTGACCTACACCCAGATCATTGACCTCCACACCACTCTCATCCATATGCCTATCCATATTTCTCTTAGATGTTGAACTTTCACTGGCAGCTCATTCCACACTCTAACCATTCTCCAAGTGAAGAGGCTCCTCCTTATGTTCCCCTTAAACATTTTACCTTTCACACTTAACCCAGGACTTTTAGTTGTAGTTTCACCCAGTTGAAAAAACCTGCCTTCATTTACCCTATCTATATCCCTCATAATTTTGCACTCCTCTATCAAATCTCCCCTCAAGCTTAAAGGAATAAAGTCCTAACTTATTCCTTCCTTCCCCATAACTCAGTTTCCAGCAACATCCTTGTAAATTTTCTCAGCACTCTTTCAATCTTATTTTCATCTTTCTTGTAGGTGGCCATAGCTGCACAGAATGCCCCAAGGTGGTCGTCACCATCGTCTTATACGTTTTAAACATAAAATCCCAACTCCTGCGCTCAATACATTGATTAATGAAGACCAGTGTGCCAAAAACTTTCTTTTAGAGCATATCTAGCTGTGATGTCACTTTCAAAGAATTATGGACATGCATACCCAGATCCCCCTGTTCTACCACATTACTCAGTTCCCTTACACTTACTGTGTAAAACCCTAGTTAGTCCTTCTAAAGTGCAACACCTCACACTCGTCTGCATTAAATTCCATCTTTCATTTTTCAGCCCATTTTTCCATCTGGTCCAAATCATACTGCAAGCTTTGACAGTCTTCCCCGCTGTCCACTACACCCCAATCTTGATGTCATCCACAAACGTACTGATCTGGTTAACTACATTATCATTGATATACAGTAGATGACAAACAACAATGGACATAGCACTGATCATTTTGGTACACAACTAGTCATAAGCCTCCAGTCAAAGAGGCACCAACTGTGACCACTTTCTGGCTGCCTCCTTAAAGCCAATGTCTAAACCAATTTACTACCTCATCTTGAGTGCCAAGCCATTGAACCTTCTTGGCCAACCTCCTATGCAGGACTTTGTCAAAGGCCTTGCAAGAGTCTATGTAGACAACATCCACTGGTTTGTCATCATCAACTTTTCTGGTTGTGAGAGCTTTCTGTGTGAACTCTGAGTACTGTACTTATATATTACAATCACTGATTCATATCGGAGGTCATTCAGGCCTTTGGGTCTATACTCGCTTTGTATAAGAACAGACCAACTAGTTCACTGTCTTCCTTCTCCACTAAACTCTCAAACTGTTTCTTTGCACGACTTACCCTGTTCCATCCTAAATGCCATGATTGAATTTAGCTGCTGTCATGCATTCCACGTGCTAATAACTCACTGCATAAAAATATTTTCCAATGTGTCACTTCTGGTTCTTTTGCCAATCACTTTCATTCTGTGTGTTCTGGTCCTTGACCTTTCTACCAAAGGTAACAGCTTCTTTCCATTTACTCTTTCTAGATCCTTCATGGTTTTAAATATCTCAATCAGATCCTTTCACTGCCTCATCTGTTGCAAGGAGAACAATCCCAGCTTCTGAAACCTATTCACATAACCTAAGTCTTTCAATCCTGGAATCAGTTTAATGAAAGAGAGATGAAATTTCAAAAGTATTTTGGCGGTTGTGACATGCTTTGAAATGACCCGAGGTCTTGAAAAGTGTTATAAAGAAGTAAGACTTTCTTTCATTAGCTGGCATTCTCAAAATAATCATTTCATGAAGAAATATTTTTGCTGTACAGTGATAAACAGATTAATACTCTGGGCCTAGATTTAGTATGTCCTTTCAAGTCTTTCTGCAATAATATATTAAACTATTGAGTTTACAAACTATGCCAACTGAAAATTTGATTTTCTCCCTTGTTTTCTAAGAAGCAATAGCTTTCTGCCTTAACAATGTTTCACTGTATAAAATTTTCCTTCATGGGGTCCCAAGGGTAAGAATGTGGAATAAAGTTCATGGCATACTGTTCAGGAAACTGGCTGACTTCAAATCTCCAGTTGAGAGTAGAAATGACTAAAGGTTGGCCAACACTAACAAACTGAAGTGACATTCTCTGTGTCCTAGTTAAGGGGAGAAGCTTATTCCTACCTCCAGTGTGAGACAGAAGCATTAGAGAAGAAAGGCCAGGCCTAGGAAAGTGGACTCAATCAGTGGAACAAATCTGGTTGGAAGTACAAATTACCGTTTCAAGCATCTAAAATATATCCTCAATAGACTCATAGACAACTATTTTTCTCACAACTGACAATTATGGTACAAAATACCACAAAGGCTCATACATTAACAGAGCAGATGTCAGGAAGTTGGATCATCCTTTTCCACTGTCGTTGTTTTCCCCTGGGAAAGAAGAATTCGGATCCATGAAACTTTGTACAACTTTTAGCCTACAAGAGTGTAGTCTTTCCTCTGGGGGATTACATTCATGGAGAGCACCAGTAAAGAGCACTGGAAAATGGCTAAAATTATAATAACTACCAACTGATATAATAGTGATTAAGTTAGATAGCTGAACAGTTAATGATCTGGACAATTGAATTAGGGACATGAATTGAAATCCCACCATGGTAGCTAGCACCATGGGAATTCAAATTGAAGCAATTAAGTGAAGCTGGAATTGAAAAGAAAAACTAGTCTCAGTAGTAGTAACCATGAACTTTGTGGATTACTGTAAAAACTCATCTCATCAACTAAGGTCCTTAAGTGAAGGAAACTTTTATGCTTAACTTGCCTGGCCATAATGTAGCTCCAGGCCCATCGATGCAGTTGGCTCTCAGCTGTTTCCTTTGTTCTGGGGAATTAGAAATGGACAATAAACACTGGTGTTGCCAATGATATTCATATACTTTGAATTAATAAATTGTGCTGCTTTCTTTTAATCATTCAAAACATTTACACCTGATTTCAATATGGGATGGGTGCATTTATTTATGTATATATTTAATAAAAAATTTTAATTCAAAGACTGTTACTTTCCCCAAGTAGTAAGGCTGATCAACATTCCCACCTTCCACATTGCACACCATCACTTCTTCATCATTTTGTGTCAGAGTTAGTTTTTGTACAGACTCTCCTGTGTCTAGTGTCACTCTATGGACATGTAATCAATCTATGTATATAAGCGATCTTATTTATTTATATTTGTTTTTTTATTATTGCATTCTTTATCTTATTATATTTTTTTGTGTTGTATTGCATCTGGAGTAACAACTATTTTGTTCTCCTTTACACTTGTGTACTGAAATGACATTAAGCAATCTTGAACCTTGAATCTTAACAATACAGAATTGAAATCAGGTGTGGATATTTTAAAAGGGTCCTTTATTTTGTTTCATGTGCATACACCAAAGTACCCATTCATTCAGCCTTCTTCTAAGCCTTTAATTCAGAGGCAAGAGGAACAACTGTAACTGTAGGAGTTACCTGTGTTGCATGCTTAGCCCAAAGCTCTACTCTCTCTATACTCAACAATTGCGTGACTAGACACAGTTCAATCACCATCTATAAATGACACAGAATTTCAGATGGGAACGACAAGGCATACAGAAGTGAGATGGATTGGCTAGTTGAATGCTGTCACAGCAACAACCTTGCACTCAATGTCAGTAAGACCAAGGAATTGATTGTGGACATCGGGAAAGGCGGGGGGGGGTGTCAGGGGAACACACAGCAGTCCTCCTTGATGGATCAGGAGTGGATAGACTGAGCAGTTTCAAGTTCCTGGGTGTCTACATCTCTGAGGATCTATCCTTGGCTCATCATGCTGATACAATTACAAAGAAAGCACAAAAGTGGCTATATTTCCCTTGGAATTTGAGGAGAATTGGTATCTCATTAAAGTTACTCACAAATTTCTACAGATGTACTGTGGAGAGCATTGTAACTGATTGCATCATCATCTGTTATGGAGGGGCCACAGAACAGTACTGGAAAAAGCTGCAGAAATCTGTAAACTCAGCCAGCTCCAACCTGGGCACTAGCCTCCACATTATCCAAGAATCCTTCAAAGGTGATGCCTCAAAAAGGTGGCATTGATCATTAAGGACCCCCTTCACCCAGGACATGCCCTCTTCTCATTGCTACCGTCAAGAAGGAGGTACAGGGGCCTGAAGGCACACACACATCATTTCAGGAACCATTTCTTCCTCTCTGCCTTAAGATTTCTGAATGGATAATGAACCCATGAACACCACCTCAGTATTTTTTCCTCTTTTTTTGCACTACTTATGTATATACACATATTTCTGATTGTAACTAACAGTTGTTATTATTATGTATTGGGCTGTACTGCTGCTGCAAAACAACAAATTTCATGATAAGTGCCAATGATATCAAACCTGATTCTGAATTCTGTTATGCAAAAGGTATCCTTCATATCTCCATATGCTTCTCAGACAGTCTCTCATTTTTCTGCTTTGTAATTCACTTTTCAATACTGGAGCCAAGATCACTGCAATGTAACATCAGCACATTATACTCTGCCTCTGGAATGAATAACATTGAAATCAACAGAATAAACCTCAGTGGTGAGAGGCAATACTGAGGTACACATATAAATAGCTGGTGTTCCTAAGACTTTTGCACAGTACTGTAATAATTTTATGTATGGCACTGTACTGCTACCACAAAAAAACCCTGAAATTTCAATACATATGTGAGTGATGATAAACCTGATTCTGTTACGGGTCTCCGTTGTGGACTGAGAGTGGGAAGGGGACAGGGAGAGGGGAATCATTTTTGGGAAAAGGGGGAAGGGAAGAGGGAGGGAAGTACCAGAGAAACATTCCACAATTATCAATAAACTAATTGTTCAGAATCAAATGACCTTGCCTGGTACCTCAGGACTGGGTGTGTCTGCACCCATGCTAACCCCACTCTGGCACTCCTTCTCTGCCACCTGTCCCACACCCCTCTCATGGTGCTCCACCCTCATAATTTCCAACATCCTTTTCTTGCACCAGATTTACAAACTTGCTTTCAACTCCACATTGATAAATATAGTACTGTACAAAAGTCTTAGGCACTCCACATATATATATCTGTACCCAAGGCTTTTCCACTGTGCTGTGTATGCTAAATATTTGAATAAGTGCAGGAGACACGATTAAAAAAAAGGTTTGCATTGTGGGGAAGGAATCGTTACATCATAGGAAGATAAAGCTGACCTGATAATCTTTGTCAAAAATTGACATATGAGATACCGAGATTGGTGGACAAGCAAAGGAATTCTCAGATCCTCAAAGTGAGCAGCAAAGCCCAGCAATATTTAGAGGCAATCATGATGATTTATTTTATTAGTAGAGGATTAGAATGTAAGAATTGTAGGCTGGAACGTACCAGCAAGGATCTTTATCCATTTAAGGTCACCATGTTATAACAAAGATGTAATTTCACTGGACAGTTTGCGGATGAGATTCATAGACCATAAGACGTATAACATTGGAGCAGAATTAGGCCACTTGGCCCATCAAATCTGCTCTGCCATTCAATCATGGCTGATCATTGTTTTCCCTCCTCGGCCCCACTCCCCAGCTTTCTCCCAGTAACCTTTGATGCCGTGTCCAATCAAGAACCAAACAAGCTCTGCCTTAAATACACCCAATGACCTGGCCTCCACAGCCGCCTGTGGTAATAAACTCCACAAATTCACCACCCTCTGGCTAAAGAAATTTCTCCGCATCTTTGTTTTAAATGGCTGGCTCTCTACCCTGAGGCTGTGTCCTCTTGTCCTAGACTGCCCCTCCATGGGAAACATTCTTTCCACAGATACTCTGTCTACGCTTGTCAACACTTGAAAGGTTTCAATGAGAACTCCCCTCATCCTTCTAAATTCCAGTGACTACAGATCCAGATCTATCAAACGTTCCTCGTATGATAAGCCTTACATTCCCGGAATCATCCTTCTGAACTCCTCTGAACTCTTTCCAATTCCAACACATCTTTTCTTAGATGAGGACCCAAAACTGTTCACAATACTCAATGTGAGGCCACACCAGTGCCTTATAAAACCTCGGCATCACATCCCTGCTCTTATTTTCTAGACTTCTTGAAATGACTGCTAAGATTGCATTTGCCTTCCTCTCCACCGACTCTGCCCACAAGTTAACCTTTAGGGTGTTCTGCACAAGGACTCCCAAGTCCTTTTGCATCTCAGATTTTTGGATTTTCTCCTTGTTTAGAAAATAGTCTGGACATTCATTTCTACTACCAAAGTGTATGACCATATGTTTTCCAACATTGTATTTCATTTGCCACTTCCTTGCCCATTCTCCTAATCTGTCTCAGTTCATCTGAAGTCTACCTGTTTCCTCAACACTACATGCCCCTCCACCAATCTTGTATCCTCTGTAAACTTGGCAACAAATCCAGCTATTTCATCATCTAAATCATTGATATGCAGCATAAAAAGAGGTGGTCCCAACACTGACCTCTTTGGAACACATTAGTCACTGGCAGCCAACCAGAAAAGGATCCTTTCATTCCCTCCTGCTGCCTCCTACCAATCAGCCAATGTTCTAACCATGCCAGTAACTTTCTTGTAATGCCATGGGTTCTTAACTTGGTAAGCAGCCTCATGCGTAGCACCTTGTCAAAGGCCTTCTGAAAGTCAAAATATACAACATCTAATGAATCCCCTTTACCTATCCTACTCGTTAGTCCTCAAGGAATTCCAACAGGTTCGTCAGGCAAGATTTTCCCTTAAGGAGACCATGCTGACTTTGCCCTGTCTTATCCTGTGTCACTATGTACTCCATAACCTCAACCTCCAAAATTTTCCCAACCACAGAGTTCAGACTAACTAGTCTATAATTTCCTTTCTGCTGCCTTCCTCCTTTCTTAATGAGTGGAGTGACATTATGAAGGCATCTCCAGGACTGGAAAAACTGCAACAGTGAGAAAAGGTTAGATGTGCTATTATTGTTTTCCTTGGAAAAAAGTAGGCAAATGGAAGACCAAAACTAACGGCATGAAGTTATCTTGGACCCAGAGAAATTAAATTGGAAGGAGCCATGTGCCTTAGTAGAAGTGTTAAGAATTATGAGGAAGAGATTTAAATTAATTTGTCATAAGGTTAAAAGGAAGATGATAAGAAGACTTTTGACCAGCAGCCAATCCGGACATTGGAAGTTTTGAAAGGAGGTTGACTTCAATCAGGTCCTCTGCCTGAGTACGAAAGTTAGCAGTGGGTCACCACAGCATAAAAGAGCTTTGACCAGCAGCCAATCTGTGTTTCAGATTGATTAGCAAGGAAGACAAGACACAGAGAGAGATTGTGACTGAGTAAGTGATAAGGGACTTCAGCCATGAGGTAAGTCTGGAGAAGCTTCGGTGTTTTCTCTGAAACAAAGACAAATGAAACATTTGCACCTTTCCTTTCCCATTACCTTTATCACTAGGTTCACATAAACTCTTCCCACTTCTCGTAGAAATAGACATATTGTTCCCCCTCGAGAATCAGCAAATAAAAATTTTAAATTCAACGTTTAAACTAGGGGGAGAGAAAGAAAACTAAGAGCAGCACAAGATTACAGCTACTCCATTTGCAGACAGGAGCGGTCTCCCAAATGAAACATTTGACAGACATGATGGATTTCGGTAGCTTAGATCAAGGACATAAAGTGAATGAGGAAATAAACTGAGTGGATGCGAGGAAAGTCGACGTTTCGGGCCAAGACCCTTCATCCGGACGAACTGAAAGAAGAGCTAGTAAGAGATTTGAAAGTGGGAGGGCTGCCTGGCCTGCTGTGCTCACCAGCAACCTTTATGTGTGTTGCTTGAAAATTCCAGCATCTGCAGATTTCCTTGTGGATGTGAGGAAACAAATTTTTTACACAGTGGATATGCTTTGGAACTTGTCGGAAGCAGAATGAGATAGCATTTTCAAAAGGGAATGGGACAGGCTTGAGGGAAAATCATTTATAGCACTGTGGGTAAGTCCCATAAAATGGGATTGATAGGATTGCTCCACAAATGGTCAGGCTGCATTTGATGGGCTGAATGTTCCCCTGTCACATTATGATTCTTGGAAAAAATGGTAGCCATGAAAATGGACCTAGTTACCAATCATTAGTACAACCATTGCCTGCTGCTTATTACATCCTCATTTCTAATCCACGTATTTTGGTAGGACTAATCATATAGGACATAGATGGTAAATGGTAGGGTATTGAAGAATGCAGTAGAACAGAGGGATCTAGGAATAATGGTGCATAGTTCCCTGAAGGTGGAATCTCATGTGGATAGGGTGGTGAAGAAAGCTTTTGGTATGTTGGCCTTTATAAATCAGAGCATTGGGTATAGGAGTTGGGATGTAATGTTGAAATTGTACAAGGCATTGGTGAGGCCAAATTTGGAGAACTGTGTACAGTTTTGGTCTCTGAATTATAGGAAGGATGTCAACAAAATAGAGAGAGTACAGAGAAGATTAACTAGAGTATTACCTGGGTTTCATCACTAAGTTACAGAGAAAGGTTGAACAAGTTGGGTCTTTATTCTTTGGAATGTAGAAGGTTGAGGGGGGACTTGATAGAGGTATTTAAAATTATGAGGAGGATAGATAGAGTTGATGTGGATAGACTTTTCCATTGAGAGTGGGGGAGATTCAAACAAGAGGATCGGAGTTGAGGGTTAAAGGACAAAAGTTTAGGGGTAACATGAGGGGGAACTTCTTTACTCAGAGAGTGGTAGCTGTGTGGAACGAGCTTCCAGCAGAAGTGGTTGAGGTAGGTTCGATGTTGTCATTTAAAGTTAAATTGGACAGCTATATGGACAGGAAAGGAATGGAGGGTTATGGGCTGAGTGCAGGTCAGTGGGACTAGGTGAGAATAAGAGTTCAGCACGGACTAGAAGGGCCGAGATGGCCTGTTTCCGTGCTGTAATTGTTATATGGTTATATGGTATGTGCTAGTGGTTAACTCTGGCCCTATACCTCCTAGGTTTCTTTGCTTATTGTTGCAGGGAAGTTGGTATAGCAATTATTTGTACTTCAAGGCAACACACACGGTTAAGTTTTGGGACTTAAAGATAAGATGGTGAAGTGTTTGGCTGCAATGGCTTCTACAGGGTCAACAAACAGTGCTACTGTTGTATTCAAACATATTTTAAATAATCATGAAATCCTGCTGAGTATTAAGAAGTCAGAAGTACTGCAAGTCTTCCCCATCAGCAAGTTGCTCGCTGGCTGAGCAAAGGAAGGAGCTGTGCATCGTGCTGTTGCCTGAATCAAAAGAGGTGTACAGTCTAATAGCGAGTGACCATCTTGCTCACTTTTCTTGTGACCAGGGGTGGAGTGTCATGGCGTCCAAACAAGAGTCAGTGATGCCCCCTCAGAGTTTGCTCGGCAGAAGACAACCTCTGCTGTGGTCGTCTGCAGACTTCAGCAGCACTGGATGTCTTGAGTTTGGACGTTTATTGAGTGGCTTTATCCTTCTATCTTATACGAGCTATGTGTGCTTTGTGCTCTGGGTGACAGTTGGTACTGACCTTTGCATCATAACCTGTCTTGTTCATGAGTATTCATGTATGGTTGAATGACGATTAAACTTGAATGGAATTTAATTGCATACACTTCCAAATTTCTGATGTGTAATTAAGAGCAATCAATCTTGGCATGGATTCAAATCACATATACACAGTGGAAATAATAACTATCAGCAATCTGTCCAATTAAGAGGTTGAGAACTTCCACTGATTTTTCAAGTGTGCCACAGAGACCTGTCAAATGGCATTTACTGATGATGGTTTAATCAGCAAATGCACAAAGGTGACTCAGTGGAAGATACTAATAGCATGTACTTTATTGCTTTGCACATGACTCCCTTGCCATCATTTCTGCAAAATTCATGATTTATCCTTTTCTGAAAAACAACAGTCTTCTTTACAGTATCCTGTGTGATAGAAGCAGTAATGAGTTGAGGAAAGAAATGAAAGGCTTACCTTCCTGCTTGCCTTTCTTGGAACTGGAAACTCCCAGCACTGATTGACTTGTTGGGCTTAGTGATAAGCCAAGAGTGGGCACTCAGCCAAGAGACTTGAAACTGGCTCAAGTTCAGATTTCCTTGGGACAAGGCCAGACTTCCACCCCTGGCAAATGGCATTTCTGAAAGTTTTTCACACAATGAAAATAAAGAGTATCATCCACATCAGGTACTGCATGCTTAGCCTGTAACCCTCTCCTTGCTGATTTGATAAAGTCAATAAAAAGCATAATCAAGATAATGTGACCAGATGAGTGACATTAAATATGAGCAGTGCAGAAACAACGTATCTTAAAGTTTATATTTGGCAAGGAATATCAGGGCTCATCATAAACATAAAAGATTTTGCAGACGTTGGAAATCTTGAGCAATACACTCAAAATGCTGGAGGAACTCAGCAAGTCAGGCAGCATCTCTAAAGGGGAATAAACAGTCAACATTTTGGGCTGAGACCCTTCATCAGGACCAGAGAGGAAAGGGGTAAAAGGTGGACTAACAAGGTGTTGAGAGGAGAAGGAGTACAATCTGGCAGATGATGGGTGAAACCAGTTGAAGGGGAATGTGGGTGGATGGAGGAGAGATGAAGAAAGATGCTGGAAGGTGATAGGTGGAAGAGTTAAAGGGCTGAAGAAGAAGGAATCTGATGGCAGACCATGAAAGAAAGGGAAAGAGGAGGGGCACCAAAAGAAGGTGATGGACTGGTGAAGAGAAGAGGAAGGGTGAGAGCGGGACCTGAATGGGGACTGGAAAAAGCAAGAAGGGGGAGGGGTGATAAAGTTACAGAAATTGATGTTCATAGGGCTGATTGATGAATTCCTGATTTGAAAGTCACCACAGCCATTAACCAAAACCAGCAGTATACCGCTGAAGTGATGTTTGCACAAATTTATTATGGAATCTCACACCCACTTTTACTGGAGTTTGTTCCTTCCTCAAATCTAAACAGGGAGCCCAGAAAACTATGCTTGTGCAATTTCTGAGTACATTATAGCCTAACTGTAGAATTCCTATATTTCTTTGTTTTTTGCTGTAGGTGGATTTGTAATAGCGCTGAACACACTTTGAAAAAGCACCTGCGCTAAAAAGAGCACAAATTGCAAATGCTTTAAGATGGCTTTGGAACTGAGGGATAGGGTCCATAGGAGGAGGTCCCTGATTCAGGAGATGCAAAAGAGGAATGTAATTCTGTCCCAAATGGTGAAGTAAGATGTCCTCTCCCATTGGTTTTGCTCTGTAGGGCTCATGTCCTCCTCTCATTTTTAGTTTTCAAAAATACACTTTATTCATAAAAAGAGAAGTAATGAGATGATGATGATTGGGCTGGAGTGGGGAGGCCGATTCCAGACCTTGGTCTTGTTTATTCACAATGGAGCAATGAAGTAGATAATCCGAGAGATCGAGGAGCACAGATACCTAGCAAGATTATAGGGCTGCTGCAGGTTATAGAGATAAGGATGGATCAAAGCATGAAGGGATTGGAGAATAAGGATATGGATATTAAAATCAAACCTGTTTATTTGCTACCTTAGTTTGTTTTTGCATCTGTCAGCAAATATTGCCTTTTGAAAACTGCTCCTGAGACATTAGGATAGAAATTCATCCTCAGTTGCATGCATAAGACAGAAACATTGTGCTGCTAGTTGTGCATTGTACTCGTCATCCAATATTTAGTGCTAAAGAAGTCAAAGTAATCTTGAAGGTGCCGTACCACTCAAATAGTCCACTATATCAGGCATTTAAAGCACTTGACCAAGGACAAGTTTCTATCCCATTATCACAAATAGCCCTTAAATACTGCTAACATCAATTATTACAAATTGATTTCATTCATTCTTGTTCTATATTCCCTTTCTTTTTAAATCTTACTGATTATTATTGAAAATCAACAACAGAGAAAAATACATCAAAATAATCAAGGCAACATATCCGTATGTAGAGTAAGAGTTAAACTATCAACCAGGCTGAACAGTATATCAATAATAATCAAAAAACAAAGTATTAAAGCTTTTTTTATGGAAAAAAGGAAAGAAAGAAATAATAATAATAAAGTCACTTGAAATGTGTAGAAATTTTAAATTCTAAACTCTGTAAATAAATCATTCCCTAACTGAGAAAGGAATTACAAAATAATAAAGGCATCACTTAATACCCTTTGTATAAATTAGGAAAATAACCAAAATATACATAATTGAGGCTATCCTTATGCAGAAAGGTTTTTACTCTTACTAAGTAAGAGCAAGAGCAAGTCATCCTCTGTGGCAGGAGTATAGTCAAGTGCATCTTGCAGACTGAGCCTTCAATATACTGCATATTCTGGACAGGTATCCCATTTCACACATCTTCTCCAGCTCAATGCTATATGGAAATTCATAGAGCAAGTTCAAGTTTATTGTCATCTAACTGTACATACAGTATATACAACCCACAATACATATATCACACACAGTATATGAAAGAAAATATTACCACAACTAAGTTAACAATATATACTTCAAATTGCATATTAAGTGTGCAGCACAGGTAAACAGAAAACAGTAAACAGTTCACTGTCGGAGTGACAAGACCTCAGCGGTGGCAGGGTATTCATTAATCTCACAGCCTGGGGGAAGAAGCTGTTATTCAGCATGGCAGTCTGAGTCCTGATGCTCCTGAACCTCCTTCTTAATGGTGGTGGGCCAAAAAGATTGCAGGATGAGTGGTAGGGATCTTCAACAATGCTTCGGGTCATTCACATAGAACCTGGTAAGTGTCCCAAATAGAGCGGTAGCGGGGGGTGACTCCAGTGATTGTCACAGCTGATTTTACTGTCCTCTGTAAAGTCTTGATGTCTTGCAGCTTCCTTACCACAAAATGATACTATCAAGTAGGACTCTCCCAATGGTGCTCCTATAGTGAGTTATTCGAGTGAGGGCGGGGAGCCATGCACATTTCAATCTCTTCAGCAAATGCAGACATTTCTGTGCCTTCTTGACTAGTGAGGGGGTTTTGTGGGTTCAGGTTAAATTGTCTGTTATGTGCATACCTGGGAGCTTTGTGCTCTTCACTCTCCCTGTTGCAGTCATTGTTGTGCAATGGAGGGATGTCAACCTGCACCTTCCTAAAGTCCACAATTATCTCTTTTGTCTTGTCCAGTTCGGGACTCAGGTTGTGGTTCTCACACAATTTGATAAGCTTCTCTACCTCCTCTCTGTATGCTGACTTACCATTAATGCCAATGAGGCCAACCGCTATTGTATCATCAGTGAACTTGTTGATATGGTCTGAGCTTGATCTGGCAGTGCATTCAGACCGATCCAGTCCTAAGGGAAATACACCTGGGAAGATGGTTCATATAGCAAAGGATGGAGAAATTCCTGGATATTGGGATGTGAAGACCCTACAAGAGCACTTTTCAATGCCCCAGGCATAAGACAAATTACCTTTCAGATTTCAGAATCAGAATCAGGTTTATTATCACCGGCATGTGACATGAAATTTGTTAACTTAGCAGCAGCAGTTCAATGCAATACATAATCAAGCAGAGAAAAAAATAATAATAAATAAAATAAAACATAATAATAGTAAATAAACAAGTAAATCAATTATGTAAATTGAATAAATTAAAAAATCGTGCTAAAACAGAAATACTGTACATTAAAAAAAAGTGAGGTAGTGTCCAAAGCTTCAATGCCCATTTAGGAATCAGATGGCAGAGGGGAAGAAGCTGTTCCTGAATCGCTGAGTGTGTACCTCCTACCTGGTGGTAACAGTGAGAAAAGGGCATACCCTGGGTGTTGGAGGTCCTTAATAATGGACACTGCATTTCTGAGACACCTCTCC
This sequence comes from Mobula hypostoma, assembly GCF_963921235.1. Lineage (NCBI taxonomy): Eukaryota > Metazoa > Chordata > Chondrichthyes > Myliobatiformes > Myliobatidae > Mobula > Mobula hypostoma. The sequence continues at coordinate 57,931,751 of NC_086110.1, forward strand.
CTAAAGGTGTCCTGGGTAATTTGTAGGCTAGTGCCCAAGATGGAGCTGACTAGATTTACAATCTTCTGCAGCTTCTGTCAGTCCTGTGCAGTAGCCCCTCCATAACAGACAGCGATGCAGCCTATCAGAATGCTCTATGGAAGTTGAGTGTATTTGTTGATATGCCAAATCTCTTCAAACTCCTAATAAAGTATAGCCACTGTCTTGTCTTCTTTATAACTACATTGATATGTTGGGAGCAGGTTAGATCCTCAGACCCAGGAACTTGAAGCTGTTCACTCTCTCTACTTCTGATCCCTCTATGAGGATTAGTATGTGTTCCTTCATCTTATCCTTCCTGAAGTACACAATCAGTTCTTTAATCTTACTGACATTGAGTACCAGGTTGTTACTACGGCACCAATCCACTAGTTGCCATATCTCACTCCTGTACGCCCTCTCGTCACCACCTGAGATTCTACCAACAATGCTTGTATCGTCAGCAAATTTGTAGGCGGCATTTGACCTATGCCCAGCCACACGGTCATGTGTATGTAGAGAGTAGAGCACTGGGCTAAGTACACACCCCTGAGGTGCGCCAGTGTTGATCGTTAGCGAGGAGGATATGTTATCACCAATCCTCACAGACTGTGGTCTTCTGATTAGGAAGTCAAGGATTCAATTGCAGAAGGATGTACAGAGGCCCAGGGTCTGCAACTTCTCAATAAGGATTGTGGGAATGTTAGTATTAAATGCTGAGCCATATCCAATGAACAGCATCCTGACGTAGGTGTTTGTGTTGTCTAAGTGGTCTAAAGCTGTGTGGAGACCCATTGAGATTGCGTCTGCCATTGACCTATTGTGGTGATAGGCAAATTGCAATGGGTCCAGATCCTTGCTGAGGCAGGAATTCAGTCTAGTCATGACCAACCTCTCAAAGCATTTCATCACTGTCGATGTGAGTGCTACCGGGTGATAGTCATTAGATTATGAAGACACTTAGTCCTCTTTTATTGTCATTTAGTAATGCATGCATTAAGAAATAATACAATATTTCCTCCGGTGTGATATCACAAAACACAGGACAGACCAAGACTGAAAAAACTGATAAAACCACATAATTATAACATATAGTTACAACAGTGCAACAATACCATAACTTGATGAAGAAGTCCATGAGCACAGTAAAGTACAAAGTCTCTCAAATGTCCCACATCTCACGCAGACGGGAGAAGGAAGAAAAACTCTCCCTGCCATGCCGACCACAATCTGACTCTGAGTCATCCAAAAACTTCAAGCTCTGATCAGCTCTCCGACACCGAGTACTGAGCGCCATCTCTGTCTGAACTATTCGACCTCCTTCTCGGTCACCAAAAGCAGGCAAGGATGGGGATTTTGAGGCCTACCCTCCGAAAGATTCCCGACCACGCAGTAACGACAGCAGCGAACGAGCGTTTCGGAAATTTCTCCAGATGTTCCTCTGTGCTTTCACGTCCATTCTCCATCAAATCAGAATTGTCCACGGCCCCTGTTTAACAGATATGATATCATTTTTCACCGGAGGGCTGCGCACGCGCAGGCGCACTGTCATCTTCTCCTCCCACCTTTAGGCAGCCCACATTATTCTTCTTAGGCACTGGTATAATTGTTGTCTTTTTGAAGCAAGTGGGAACGTCCGCCCGTAGCAGTGAGAGGTTGAAAATGTCCTTGAATACTCCCACTAGTTGGTTGGCACAGGTTTTCAGAGCTTTACCAGGTACTCCACTGGGACCTTCTGCCTTGCGAAGGTTCACTCTCTTTTAAGACAGTCTAACATCGGCCTCTGAGACAGAGGTCACAGGGTCATCAGGTGCAGCAGGAATCTTCACAGCTGTAGTTGTGTTCTCCCTTTCAAAGCGTGCTTAGAAGGTGTAGAGTTCATCTGGTAGTGAAGCATTTGCCATTCATACTAATGGGTTTTGCTTTGTTGGAAGTAATGTCTTGCAGACCCTGCCAGAATTGCCGTGCATCTGATGTCGCCTCCAACCTCATTCAGAATTGTCTCTTCACCCTTGAAATAGCCTCCGCAAATCATACCTGGTTTTCTGGTACAGGCTTGGGTTGCTAGACTTGAATACCACAGATCTAGCCTTCAGTGGACAACCTACCTCCTGGTTCATCCGTGGCTTTTGGTTTGGGAACGTACAGTAAGTCTTTGTAGGCACACACTCATCCACACAGGTTTTAATGAAGTCAGTAACTGCAGCACACTTATCCAGATTCAAAGATGAATGAGGGCTTTTCCCTTTCCACTGCTTTCTCACATCATGAATACTCTTTTTTTAGATATACCTTAAAATTACAATTGGTTTCTACTGTATGTACCTCTCAGGATATAAATTTATCCAAAGACAAATGGGGTCCTGCCTAGGTTACTTCACAAGAGGATTGGTTATTATGATGACGAAGCAGGAATGTGCAGTTACCACTGCCCAGTTTCAGAATGGCTTTTTTATTTTGCTGTAGGCCCATTTAATTTTGGGATGGCATGGCTTAAATTTATCCCTAGGATCTTGTCAAAATAAATATTGTTTGGATAAGTCAACACGACTCCAGGATTTCTCTAGCCTTATCTGAGCTAGAAATCACTCTAATTACTGTTAATGCAGTCTTGTTGACCTAGTGGCATTATTTCCATTTACAGAATCTTTTTTTTTATATTGCTAGCAAGAAATAATGAATAGTTAAAAGTGTGAGATAGAGTTATAAAGAAGATTTAGGGTAGAGTCATAGAAAAGTACAGAGCAGAAATAGGTCCTTCAGTCCATCTAATCCTTGCAGAACCATGTAAGCTGCCTACTTCCATCAACCTGCACCAGGACCATAGTCCTCCATATCCCTACCATTCAGGTACCTATCCAAACTTCTCTTAAAAGTTGAAATTGAGCTCATGTGGACCACTTGTGCTGGCACGTCATTCCACACTCTCACAACCCTTTGAGTGAATATGTTTCCCCTCATGTTCCCCTTAAACTTTTCACCTTTCATCCATAACACATGACCTTTAGTTGTAGTCCCACCCAACCTCAGTGGAAAAAGCTTGCCTGCATTTACCCTCTATATACCCCTCATAATTTCCTGTACCTCTATCAGATCTCCTGGTACATACAGAATCCCTCTGTCTTGCAACCTAGAGCAAGCAATAGCAATATGTAGATCCAAAATAATCTGTTTAGGGGCAATATGAGAACACCATAATAATGTATCTATTACATTTGGGAGCAAACAGCACAGTTTGTAAAGTTGCCACCTCATAGAACCTGAGGCCTGGATTCAAATGTGACCTGAGGTGTTGTTGTATGTGAGGTTTGTGCATTTTCCCTGTGACCGTATCAGTTACTTCCAGGAACCCTACCAATCCCCAGATACCAAAGATAGGTGGGCTGATAGAGTCATCAGCTCTGTAAGCTGATGCTAATATAAGTGAATGATAGAATTTAGGGGGAGTTATTGGGAATAAAGGCAACATTTTTTTAATTGGCATTTATATAGGATGAATGTGAATTAGACCATAAGACCATGATATAAAAGCAGAATTAGGCCATTTGGTCCATTGACTCTTCTCTATCGTTTCATCATGCTTGATCCAACTTTCCTCTCAGCCCCAGCCTTCCTTCTCCCCGTATTCCTTCGTGCCCTGACCAACCACAAATCTATCAACCTCTGCCTTAAATATACATAAAGGCTTGGCCTGCACAGCAGCCTGTGGCAAAGAATCCCACAAATTCACCACTCTGTGGCTAAAGAAATTCCTCCTCATTGTCATTCTAAAAGGGCACCCCTCTGTTCTCAGATAGTGCCCTCTGGTCTTAGACTTTCCCACCATAGGAAGCATCCTCTCCACATCCACTCTATCGAGGCCTTTCACCATTCGATAGGTTCAATGAGGTCACTCCTCATTCTTCTGAATTCCAGTAAGTTGATGGTTATCATGGACTCAGTGAGTCGAAGATTCTGTTTCCATGCCGTATACATCTATAATTGTAATGATGAGTTCCTTAAAAGAAACTAACTATGTGATTAATGCATCAAATAAAGAGAGAGAACAATTGACACTACTTGAATCCAGGAGGAGAAAACAACATCTTCTATTGTACTATATTCCAACCACATAGTTGGAGTTTGCAAGCCTGATACCAGCTACCTGAAGCATTCTTTTCCAAGTTCTGTCATGGGAAGAGATTACCATGTGGGGGAAGGGAAGATATATTCAGTTCCTCTTCGCAGAAATGCAATATCCCTGTTAACTACTAGGAAACTATCAAATCAACATTCAGTATGGTACTGTGAATCTTTTGGCCGTGGATCAGGAGCACACAGAGTACAGTAAGTTATGGGCCATCTCACATACTACCTGTCCATTCTCAATGTCAGCCAACTCCAGTCTAATCAGTAGAAGAGTGTGCCATTCCCACACTGGCTGCATTAACCAGCAGATCCAGCAAAACTACAATAAAAATAAATTATCCTCAATCCCCAAGGAAAGTGTCACCTGAATGTATAACTCTTGCTTGTAAAACTTCAGTTGGTGTTTCATTATTCAGTTGTAATAGAATTATTTTCAAGTTCTTGAAACCCGCTCAATGAACTGCAATGGTGTTCCAGCAGTTTCTGCAGCTGTTTAATTTTTACTGCTTTTACACTTTTTGTTTAAATTGTGATTGGGGTTAAAGCATTTACAGAACTCTATATGAATTGAGTGGCTTCACTTTTCATTTTGGCATTTTGAGGTATTTGTGACAGAAAAATAATTTGGGGTTTGAATGTTAAGCTACCTAACTTTGTGCAATGGGAAACATGTGTAAGAGAGTTTAGCATCCCGAAGCTTTTGTGATGTGTTGCACTACATAAAATAGATCCAGTTACTTCTTGTAAAGAAGATGATCATAGCTTACTGTAACAGTGGCTGAGTTCACTAAACTTCAGAGGGATAGTTTGCTTGTTCAAGATTATCAGTCATTTACAGGAGTCAGCAATAGTTTTTTTATATATTTAAGCAGAGGTATTGTACTGAAAAAGGGATGAAGAATCACATATTGTCTCACCTTCAGCACACAGTGGAAATGTCACTTTATACTCAGTTAAGTTCGTACACATTTGCTTTTTCAATTGTTATCAAAGAAGAAGAAGAAGAAGAAGAAGAAAGCCCTAAGCTCCGAGTGGAGTCGTCAGGACTCCGTCATGGCGGCATTTTTTAGCAGGTTTTCTTGTTTTTTTTTTACGAGGCCGAGTTGCTAGCTCGATATTCAGCCCAGCACGGATGGAAAGCGTGCAAGGGAGCCGGCTGGATTTGAAATCAGGAGCTTTCGCTCCGAAGTTCGGCACTGATGCCACGACGCCACCAGCCAGCATAATTGTTATCAAAACTCAGTTATTAATCTACTCAAAAGAAAGATGAAACAATCCCATCAATGAAAAAATGCATTTTTAATTGTTCAATTACAAAAATCTTTTATATTAAAACAACATTTGGCTCCTGTTGGAAATCTAAGTGCAAGTGGTCCCCTACAGAAGACCCCAATGAATGAAAAAGTAAATACCAAAGCAGCTTTGACCAATTCATTCCTTGCCCCAAGACACAGCAAGGGTTAAGGTTAAAATGTTGTGGTCAAGCTATATCGGTGCCAGAAACATGGTAACACTTGCTGATTTGATTTGGCGCAAATTACGCATTTTGCTCTAGGTTTCAATGTGCATGTGACGAATAAAGCTAAGCTTTAATCTTTTAAATTTCACAGTGGACAGAAAATGCAGTCCCTTCGGTCTAGTTTGCAACACATGATTACTCTTTTTCCCAATGTATGGGGACAACATTTGACTTGAGTCATCAAATGATCCCATTCAACAGGGTTATGACAGTCAACCGGGAATCTAATTACTCATTGCTCAACTTTACTGGTTTCCACTGCCAGCCCACATAAAATGACAAAAATAAGCAAAATATAAAAACGATGACTTATTAAAAGTTGATTTTGAAACACATATTGTGGGAATATTAGTATGTGAAGTTTTTGTCTCCAGCTTTTCTTTTATTGCTCAGTCCCTCGTCCAGTCTCCAAATGCTAAGACGAATTCACCCTAGAACTCGGCCACCCCCTCTCTAAGGCCCATTCACTCTTCACCCCTCAGTTTATTTATCAGCTTTGGCACCTGGGCTTAGAGTACCCCTCTTCTAAAATTCTCACCCTCATGCTCATTTACCACAATCTTTATCTCTTTGTTACCACTGATCAATATATCATTTTAAGAAGTCTATTACCCAACATCCATCCTTGGTCGGCAACACTGAATGTGGTTTTTAGTTGCCTCAATGCATTCTGTTCTGCCTGTGAAGTTCTGAAGTTTATTTCATTGATCTTAGTTCAATTAATTTCTAAATCAGATTTACTGTATCTACATAGTTCTTTTAGCATTATTGACTGCGGATGAATATCTGACCTCTTGTTCAGTTTTGCCTACCTTCAACCCACCAGTGAAACCCATCTCTATAGATGGTTAGGGCCCAAGTACTGGAACAACCTCTTTTCTCACCCTCTTTCTCTCTCGTCCTGTAAAACCATTCATTCTTGTTAACCATTCCTATTTTTTCTTTTACTCAGTCAATTTTTTAGGTTGAAACACTTGCACTCATACATACTTTCACATACACTCGCTCACAGTCCCACTATCAAACACGTACAGTGGCATGCAAAAGTCTGGGCACCCCGGTCAAAATTTCTGTTGCTGTGAATAGCTAAGCAAGTAAATGATGAACTGATTTCCAGAAGGCATAAAGTTAAAGACGACACATTTCTTTAATATTTTAAGCAAGACAACTTTTTTATTTCCATCTTTTACAGTTTCAAAATAACAAAGAAGGAAAAGGGCCCAAAGCAAAAGTTTGGGCACCCTGCATGGTTAGTGCAGTACTTAGTAACACCCCCTTTGACAAGTATCACAGCTTTTAAATGCTTTTTTATAGCCAGCTAAGAGTCATTCAATTCTTGTTTGGGGGATTCTCACCCATTCTTCCTTGCAAAAGTCTTCTAGTTCTGTGAGAATCTTGGGCTGTCTTGTATGCACTGCTCTTTTGAGGTCTATCCAGAGATTCTTGATGATGTTTAGATTGGGAGACTGTGAGCGCCATGGCAAAACCTTCAGCTTGTGCCTCTTGAGGTAGTCCATTGTGGATTTTGAGGTGTGTTTAGGTTCATTATCCTGTTTTAGAAGCGGTCCTCTTTTCATCTTCGGCTTTTTTACAGACGGTGTGATGTTTGCTTCCGAAATTTCCTGGTATTTAATTGAATTCATTCTTCCCTCTACCAGTAAATGTTCCCCATGCCACTGGCTGCAACACAAGCCCAAAGTATGATCGATCCACCCCCATGCTTAACAGTTGGAGAGGGATTCTTTTCATGAAATTCTGCACCCTTTTTTCTCCAAACATACCTTTGCTCATTGCAGCCAAAAAGTTCTATTTTAACTTCATTAGTCCACAGGACTTGTTTCCAAGATGCATCAGGGTTGTTTAGATGTTCTTTGAACCTTTTGAATAGAACTTTTTGCTTCGGGCCCTTTTCTTTCTTTGTTATTTTGAAACTGTAAAAGATGGAAATAAAAAAGTTTTCTTCCTTAAAATATTAAAGAAATGTGTCATCTTTAACTTTATGCCTTTTGGAAATCAGTTCATCTTTTACTCGCTTAGCTATTCACAGTAACAGAAATTTTGACCGGGGTGCCCAAACTTTTGCATGCCACTGTATATACGTCTGTGCACACACAAGCACGTATAATGTTTGAGGCTTAGGATCAATCACCTGGATTAAGATTCAGTATAGGAATCTCAGCTGACAGATTCATACCTGAACATGTTAATGCTAAATGTACAGTGGAACTATTTTCCAAAGCCCATGCTTTTTGGGGGTCTAATAGACTAATGCCTGTGGAAAACTTAAGAAATCTCTGAAGACTAAGATAAATGCATGCTTGTTTGTTGTACTGCCATACTATGGTAAAACTGCAATCCTTAAATATCTATCAGCACCTTTCAAGACTAACAGTTTTCATCTGCACTCCCTATGAAAAGCAACACATGCCCTGGCAGGACTAGATTCCAGATATTGCTGGAGAGAGTATAGATAGCAAAGCAGGTATACAACAATAATAATTACTATTTATTTTTGAGCACTTTTCATACAAATGATGCTGTTCAAGGTGTTTTACAATGGGATAAAGTGCAAACCATAAAAATAAAAGGAACAATTATGTTAGCAAGGTTAAATAAATAGATTTCTAGCTGGCATTTAAAAGCGTCAACTGAGTCTTTTAAGTATTGAGTTCCACAGTTTAGGAGCATAGTTTTTAAAAAGCTGACCTGCCAATTTTCTTTTGAGGGAGATTGTTTAAATTTAAGAGACTGGTGGAAGACCTGAGAGCTCGAGTAGGATTATAAAACAAAAGCTATTCTGTGATGCACTACAGTCCCAACCCATTGAGAGCTTTAAAGGAACTTTAAAATCAATTCTAAAAGATACAGGAAGCCAATGCAGAGTAGTTACAATGGAAGTGATATCCTGGTTTTAGTTAATAGTCTGGCTGCAGCAATCTGAAAGAATGAAGGCCAGTAAAAAGCGTATTGCAGTAATCGTGTCTAGTCTATTTGGTATAAAGGTGAATTAGTTTTTCAGCATCATTACATAGCAGAAACAAATGATGCATGTCTTTCTACAGCTTTCTGACTGCCACACAGAATGTATACAGAATTTCTACACCCAGAAGATTTTAGTATCTGGTCATCTACATTGAGAACAACACTCTAATAAACTTTGCAAAGAAACAGCTAAAATTAACCTGAAGGTTCACTGTGAAAATGGGACATGGATAACAGCTGCCTAGAACTAGCTTATGTGCTGCACAACCTGCAAAACTGCATTTCACACTGAGTGACACTGAGTGGGGATCATCCAAGAAAAGAGGTTTAAGCGTTTTCTGTCAACACACATCACATAGTCACGGATCACTATTGAGTCACACAAAGCAGCGTACATGAGAATGGGTAACTCATTGCATGAGTAATACTCCTTTTATCACTCCTGCTGACGTCAATGCATTCTTAGCAGCAAGACTAGAAGTAAATTGATTTTGTTACTGTTTCCTAAATCACAGTGTGCTTCCTCTGAGTGTGGTAACCACAGAGTGCGGATTTTAGAGGGTTACAGGGTGAATTCATTCCCATTTCACAAATATATTTAATGCAGTTTAGCTGTGATATTGTGAGCACTGTCAAAATTAAATGTTGATTAAATAAAATAAATTATCTGATAAATGGCCACGACAGAGCAGGCGATGTAATGCAGCCGTAGAACATGGGGACTGATAGAAATCGTTGAGACCCATGGCGAGCACTTATGCCATACATGTCTGCTGTGGGAGGAGCTTTCGGTCGGAGTTGATGAGCAGGAGTGTGAAATTCGGACATTGCACTTCATCAAGGATGAGAAATACCCTGACCACTTTCTTCCAGAAGGCAATCAAATCCCTGACATTAAGTAGTGTAGAATTGGTCAACCGGAGGGTTAAAGATCAAAGATTAGCTTTATGAGCCGCATGTACGTCGAAGCGCACAGTAAGATGTATTGTTTTGCATCAATGGCCAACACAATCTGAAGATGTGCCGGCGGCAGCCCACAAGAGTCACGATGCTTTGCCATGCATTGGACACATCGAAGTCCAACTCCATCCAGCTGTAATAAAGAAGACCTAAGTCACAACTGATCTGCAAACTGTAACAAATTTCCAAACACAGGTAATTCTTACAAACTAAAGGAACATACCAACGAATTGCAGACAAATGAGTCATCCATAACAGAAATTTAAGGTTGAAGAATTAATGTTCTGTCACCTGCCTCCCTGTCATTCTCCTTGTCAGTCCTAACACTCCCTAGTACTTCCTAATATTTATACTCTTTTGCTATTAGCTCACATTATTTGCATGTGTTGTTTCTCAGATATCTTTGATGTAACACAGTAATTCACACAGATGGCCTAAAACATGGGTTCCCAACCTGGGGTCCATCAACCCCTTGTTTAATGGTATTAGCTATAGCATTAAAAGAGGTTGGGAATCCCTGGTCTAAAAACTTCTGGGTACAGAGACTCCAGAAATCTAAAATGAATACTGCAAGGACTGACTGAGTACAAAATTGTCCCGGCTATTGATTGATCATACCCGTGACCATGTTTGATGTGCTAAGTGACAAAACCCCATTGACTTGCTTTCAGCTAATGCAGACCAGAAGCCTCATGATCAGTTCTCTTCGCAAAATATATTTCTTGAGCAACAAACCCTTGCTGTGAGCTGGCAGCCTGTGCTCTGTAAACAGCAAACATGAGGAAATCTGCAGATGCTGTAATTTCAAGATGCTGCCTGGCCTGCTGCATTCACCAGCAACTTCTACGTGTGTTGCTCTGTAAACAGTGCTGTTTGCAAAGCTGCTCTTTCAACTTCAAACTGATTGCTGATTGCAATTTACATTAGGAATGAACACTGGTTCTTGTTTATGACAAGAAGTTGAGCAAGGACTATTTCTTAGAAGTTTAATTTTATCACAAACAACTCTTACCCTTTGGAAAAGTCACACTGCCGTGCTAGAAAGCTGAGGTGAGCAATAAACATCTCGGGCTCTGGAAAGTGAATATCCAAACCACAATAAAAAAAACATATGAAGAATGGGAAAATCAAATTAGCAAAAGATCAATCTGTGCCATATTGAAGCCATATTGAAACAAATTAAGGAAGAGTCTAGTTCAATTCTAGTATTGTGTAATAGGAAAAGAGTCATTGATGATCATCTAGCTAAAAAGTTTGTGAATCCATGAGCATGACCTCATTATTTGTTTTGTACTATTTATTGATTTTATAGTTTATCGTAATTCTTATGTCTTGCACTGTACTGTTGCTGCAAAGCATCAAATTTCACACTATGTCAGTAATAATAAACCCAATTCTGATTTAGAGAGAACATCATCATCATCATCATCATTACGTGCTGTGTCATATGACATAGGCAATCATAATCTATGACCATGATTGTACTTTGTAAGTTTTTCTACAGAAGTAGTTTGAAACTGCCTTCTTCTGGGCGCTGCGGTGAAAAGACAGGTGACTCCACCCATTATCAATACACTCCAGAAAGTGACTTGTGTCAGTGGTCACATAACCAGGATTTGTGATATGCACCAGCTGCTCATACAACCATGCACCACCTGCACCCATGTCTCCACGTGACCCTGATTGGGAAGGCTAAACAAGTCCTATACCTTGCCCAAGGGTGATCTGCAGGCTAGCAGAGAGAAAGGGTGTCTTACAGCTCATTTTGGTAGTGAATTATCTCCAACTCACCACCTAATATAGAGAACAGTGACCATAATATAATAGTTTTGCCAAGGGGCGGAATTAAAATGATGCTTAACAGTGACTCTTTCGAGCTCATCTGTGGAAACAGCTTAATTTCTGTACTTGCTGCCTCTCTTTTTCCTTTTCAGGGTGGGTGGGTTTCTGTTAGAGACCCAACGTGGAGTAACACGCAGACATTGGTTCTTTGCAGTATTGGGACCTGCTCCCAAGGGCTCATGAGTGACTTCTTTTTGAAATCAGCCTAGAAAATAAGTGTGCCGTCTGGACTCCAAGGCTTCACGGCCCTGTAGATGAGCTAACTCTACGCCAGTGTCACTGATTGAAGTGTCGCAGGAGAAAACAGCAGATTGGCTGTCGGGGGCTCTGCTCTCTCTCTCTCTCTCTCTCTCTCTTGCTTGGCGGCTAGAAGGTGCCGATGGTTTTAACTGCTGAAGTTATTGGGGAGGGGTGGGATCGTTAGTTTGCTGCTGGTTTTACATGACGGGGAGTAGGGGGTGATTTTGGGTTCTGACATTTTTACTGTCACTCATTCTTTGAGGTACTCTTCTGTTTTCATGGATGTCTACAAAGAACAAGAATTTCAGGGCATATATTGTATACATTTTTCTGATATTAAATAGAACTGTTGAAACTATTGATTTTTATATAAAAATTAGAAGGTTTTCAATCTGAAACCAGAGACTTAACTCTGAATTGAACAAGCTATTAAGGCATGATCCATTAGAAGAGTATGAGAGATTGGACATCTGCTTTCAAAGGGATGACATGAAGCAAGCAATGTTTACAAAGAATCAATACATATTGAAATAAGTAATACTGTATATGTATATTCTTTAAAAGCTAAAATTGAAATAGGAAATGTAGCCCAGCTGAGACTATCCAGAGAAATGAGATGTGGACTTAGACCAAAGGATAAAGCATATAACAGGCAGCATGTCTAAAAATTGGGAACATTTCAGAATTCAGCAAAGGAGAGCCAAGAAATTGATTCAAAAGGAAGAGCAGAATGTGGGAAGCACTACGCAAGAAAAATAACATAGGACTTTAGTAGAAATTTAAAAAGGAAAAGACAGTTAATGTGAAACACAGAGTGGTGAAATTATAATGAGAAGTGAGGAGATAGCGGAGGAGTTAAGTGAATTAATTGTGCAGGGCCTCTTCAAAGAGCACTCAGAAATCATTGTGGAAGTGGAGGAGAACTGTATCAAGTGTGTATGAGAAACTCCAAGAAATTAATTAAACCTTGGTGAAAAGCTAGTACTGGAAAAATTAATGGGACTGTAAAACAATAAATCCCCCGGATGCAATAACCTGCATCTCAGGATTCTGAGGTATCTGGTTACAGAGCTAATGGATCCACTCACTGTCATCCTTCAAAATTACACACGTCCTAGAGTGGCTCCTGCAGACTGGAAGGTAACAAATGCATTCCTACAATTTAAGAAATGAGGGAGAAAATGTTGTTGACATCAGAGTATGTCAGATGCTAGAACATTTTTATTATGAAAGTAGCAACACAGGATATGGAAAATAACAACAGGAGTGATGAGAGCCAAAATTGGTTTATGAAAGAGAAAACATATGTAATTAATTAGCTACATTCTCTTTGAATTGTAACAGACAGACAAGATAAAGACATATTTATTGATGTTGAGTGTTTAGATTTTTCAAATATTTAACATGAATAACAGAACAACAATAAAAATTTAAAAATTTCTGATTTTTTGCTTCAAGAACACAAGAGCCGGTCATTGACTTCAGAAGGTGTGTGTGTGTGTATGTGTGTGTGTGTGTGTGTGTGTGTGTGTGTGTCTGTGTGTGTGTGTGTGTGTGTGTGTGTGTGTGTGTGTGTGTGTGTGTAGGAGGGGTGATTCTCATCATCCTGTCTAATCAACAGAGTTGAGGATGAGAGCTTCAAGTTCCCTGGAGTAAACATCAACCACAGCCTGTCGTGGTTCAGCTATATAGATGCCAAAACCACAGAAGCTCTCCACACCTCTACTTCATCAGGAGGCTAACAAATATTGACATGTCTCTGTTGACCTTCGCCAATTTTTATCAATACATTACAGAAAGCTTGCTATCAATGGCTTAGAATGACAACCATTCCGCCTGAGACCACAGGAAACCACATCATGAAAAGTAGCCTCCCCTCCATGGATTCAGTCTATACCTCTAAAGCAGCTAGCATAACTAAAGACCCCACTGACCCTGGATGTTCTCTCTTCTCCCCCTCTCATTGGGCAGGAGATAGAAAAGCCTAAAAGCACATACTAGCAGGCTCTAGAATAGCTTCTATCCCACTATTATAAACTATTAAATTATTTAGATTATGAAGACACGTAGTCCTCTTTTATTGTCATTTAGTAATGCATGCATTAAGAAATGATACAATATTTCCTCCGGTGTGATATCACAAAACACAGGACAGACCAAGACTGAAAAAACTGACAAAACCACATAATTATAACGTATAGTTACAACAGTGCATTAATACCATAACTTGATGAAGAAGTCCATGAGCACAGTAAAGTTCAAAGTCTCTCAAAAGTCCCACATCTCACGCAGACGGGAGAAGGAAGAAAAACTCTCCCTGCCATGCCGACCACAATCTGACTCTGAGTCATCCGAAGACTTCGAGCTCTGATCAGCTCTCCGACACCGAGTACTGAGCGCCATCTCTGTCCGAACAATTCGACCTCAACCTCAGTCACCAACAGCAGGCAAAGCCGGGGATTTTGAGGCCTACCCTCCAAAAGATTCCTGACCACGCAGTAACGACAGCAGCGAACGAGCGTTTCAGAAATTTCTCCAGATGTTCCTCTGTACTTTCACGTCCATTTTCCATCAAATCAGAATTGTCCACGGCCCCTATTTAACAGATACAATATCATTTTTCACCGGGGGGCTGCACACACGCAGGCGTGCTGCTCTCTCTCCTCCCACCGGATTTTCTAGTACAATGGGAATTGACACAAAACCTCATCCATGCCAAATCCCCTAGAGGATCGCAGAAGCACCAGATTGTTCAGTTGTCCCAAAGATACATTCCTAAAAGGGAAATTACATTCTGCAATTGCTCACAGTTCAGAAGAAGAGTATACTTAGAAGAAGACGAATATCCAGTAGTTTTGTAAATTGTCTGCAAGATGTCACCAATGGTCACTTACTCTGTCTTGCCTGACTCTGCATCCATGGCCTGCGACCATTGGCACACCGCTGAGGACTCACTTTGCGGGGAGGGCTCTGAAATTAATATTATTGGTTTACTTTCTATTGTTTGCATGTTTTCTCTTTTTTTTCGCACATCGGGTGTTTAATTGTCTTGTGTGGGGTTTTTCCTTGAACAGGTTCTCTTGTGTTTCTTTATTTTGTGGCTGCCTGCAAGAAGACAAATTTCAATAGTTCAATAATTCTATTTAATTTTAGAGAAATGAATGCAGTATACATCCTGAAATTCTTGTTCTTCGCAGACATCCACGAAAACAGAAGAGTGCCCCAAAGAGTAAGTGACAGATAAAACATTAGAACCCCAAAGCCTCTCATTAGAGATTAGAGGGATTACCCTCCTCCCACGCACAAACAGCAACAAAGCAATGACCCCTCCCTCGCCCCACCCACTTCTGCAAAAATGTATCAGCACCCTCCACTCATCAAGCATGAAATAGCAAACCCCCAGTAAAGACCATGCTCTGCAGTACAACAAAAACCAATTGTTCACCTGACAATTCGACATGCCACATGCTCTCTCTATAATAAGTGAGATGGGAGATATAACAAAACAGCTCACTGACTTATGGTGTTAAAAGTCTGTCATGCTGCTTTTTTACCAAGTTCTCTGCCCAGGGAATTGGCAACAACCTCTCACCTACTGACGTAAGAAAGAGAAAGCACAATTCACTGAATGCAGAGCCTCCGACAGCTGATCCACTGTTCCTGATATTCCATTTCCTCCGGCTTAGGATCAGTCCATCCACAGGGCTGCAGAACGTCAGAACCCGAAAGGCACACTTGTCTTCAAGGACGCATCCTTGGATATCAAAAATCGACTGGTCGTGAACCCCTGGGTGCGGGTCCTACTACCGCAGAGAACCCAAGTCTAAGTGTAACTCCAGTTCAGGATCTTTAACAAATCCCCATCCATCCTGAAAAGGAGAAGGAGAGACATCAAAAATAGAAATTAAACTGTTTTCATAGATGAACATGAAGTAGTCGCCATCATAACTCCACCTCGCCTATGTCAGGCGATGTTGTATACTGTACTCATACTTTGATAATAAATGTACCTTGAACTTAAATAAACGTATTTCCAAAAATAAAGTGGAGCTCATTATGATCTCACACTTCATTGTTTACCTGAAATGCATTTTCACTATAGCTGTTACACTTTATTCTACGCCATTATCACAGAAACATAGAAACTGAGCCAACGTCCACACTAGACCGGATAACGTTGAAAACGGCAGTTTCACATAAAAGCGATAGGCGTCCACACCAAGCGTTTTTGAAAATACCTATGTCCACATTAAAATGGATATTTGGGCGAATCTCCTCCTACTTGGCATGCGCAGGACACACAGAAAACAAGCGAAGAGGAAACGGTATACTTGGTGCGCGTTTGTCCAGTTACAGACTAGAAAAACTTAAAAGGAAATTGCCAAACGAAAGACTTGGTGCGCATTTGTCCAGAAGCATTTCCTACAGCCATAGTCTCTTCACCGATGAAAGGGACGACTGCTACAACTAAATGCAATAAGGCTTGCTACTGGGCAAAAGTGAAATTTGCTGTTACCTCATTTGTTTGCCTTTACTTTTGTCATGTCTTTGTGTATTATTTTTGCTGTATTTAACATGTGCAATAAAATGAGTTACTGGGCAAAAGTGACAATTGCATCTGTTGAATGTTTGCACAAGCAATACATTAATAAATCACCTTGTTAAATGTATAAAGCATGTCTGCATCAGTGTTATCTTTTATTTCCATACAATGTTACATTAGGCTGTCACACATCTATTGTCAGATATTGTTGTTGTGGTGTTGGAGGTTGCGTTCCAGAAAACAATGAAATGCCGTGCTTCCACCACCATTTGTTCCAGCACAGCATGACAGTGTTTTTAAAATTAGCCGGTTACCCCGTACACACTACAATGGCCAACCGGTGTTTTCAGATTTAAACACTCTGGAGAGTGTTTTAGAAAAGCTCCGTTTTCGGGGGAGGAAAATGCCGTTTCAGTGTGGATGGAGGGTCAAAACGAAGAGAAAAAGCTTCAGTTACGGATTTATCCGGTCTATAGTGGATGTAGCCTTAGAAACACAGCACAATACAGGCTCTACAGCCCACAAAGCTGTGCCGAACATGTCCTTACCTTAGAAATTACCTAGGCTTACCCATAGCCCTCTATTTTTCTGAGCTCCATGTACCTGTCCAGGAGTCTCTTAGAAGACCCTATCGTATCCGCCTCCACCACTGTCACTGGCAGCCCAATCCACATACTCACCACTCTGCATAAAAAACTTATTCCAGACATCTCCTCTGTACTTACTCCAAAGCACCTTAAAACTGTGTCCTCTCGTGCTAGTCATTTCAGCCCTGGGAAAAAGCCTCTGACTATCCACACGATCAATGCCCCTCATCACCTTATACACCTCTATCAGGTCACCTCTCATCCTCTGTCGCTCCAAGAAAGAAAGGCCAAGTTCACTCAACTTACTCTCATAAGGCATGCTCCCCAATTCAGGCAACATCCTTGTAAGTCTTCTCTGCACCCTTTCTATGGTTTCGACATCCTTCCTACAGTGAGGTGACCAGAACTGAGCACAGTACTCCAAGTGGGGTCTGATCAGGGTCTTATATAGCTGCAATGTTACCTCTCGACTCCTAAACTCAATCCGACGATTGAGGAAGGCTAATGCACCGTATACTTTCTTAACCACAGAGTCAACTTGCGCAGCAACTTTGAGTGTCCTATGGACTCAAACACCAAGATCCCTCTGATCTTCCACGCTGCTAAGAGTCTGACCATTAATCCTATAAAACATTATATAAAATAATAAAATAATATAAAACACTATCATTTTACCTTGTACCACCTCAATATTTAATTGATATAAACAGTATGCAAGACAAGTTGTTCAATGTATCTCGGTACATGTGACAAGAATAAACTGATTTAATTGTAGGTCATGTGATCTTTGATAAGGTACCACACAAGAAATTATTAATCAAAGTAATTTTATATGGTATTGGGTGTAATACACTAGTGCGGATTGAGGACTGATTAATGGATAGAAAGCAGTTAAATTAACATCATTCTCAGACTGAGAGACTGTAGACAACTGGGTAATAGAGGAATCAGTGCAGGAGCTCCAGCTGTTCAAAATTTACATCAATGATGTGGGTAGGAATATCATGTGTAACATATCTAACGCAGCTAATGATGTGAAGATGGTTGCAAATGAGGAGGATGCAGAGAGTTTCAAGGGAATAGAGAAAGTTTAAGCGAACAGGTGAAAACAGAAGATGAAATACAATGTGGATGCATGCTATATTATTCAATTTGCTTGCAAAAAAAAATAAAAGCAGATTTGTTTATGGATCCAAGGGCCAGAATAGACTGAATTTGGATCCATAGCAATGTTCTTATTTAGATAGTATAAGCTTGAAAAGTTTTAGCCTTTGAATCGATTTTCATGATAGCCATTTCTGTCTTCATGAAAATTTGCTTCCTCAAGCATTATACCTTGTTTATTCAGGCCACATTAAATGAATTCCTTTACTCTAAACCAGGGGTTCCCAGCTTTTTTTAATGCCATTGTCCAATACCATTAAGCAAGGGATCTGTGAACCCAGATTGGGAACCAGTGCTCTAAACCTTTCTAAGAAATATAGAAACATAGAAATCTACAGCACATTTCAGGCCCTTCGGCCCACACTGTTGTGCCGACCATGTAACCTACTCTCAAAACTGCCCAGAATGTTCCTACCGTATAGCCCTTTACTGCTATTGTCATTCTGCGCTGTCATTGTTTTATCTTGTTCTACCTCAATGCACTGTGTAATGATCTGATCTGTATGGACAGTATGAAAGATGAGCTCTTCATTGTATATTGATACATGAGTCAACAATAAACCAATACCAATATTTTTCTGTATATTTTGTGCATGTCTGTGTTATGTATAATTTCTTAATTTAATTTTTTTAATTTATGTTTTTTGTCATCTTGTAATGTACTGTGCTGCTCTTGCAAAAACATAATTTTCATGGCATATATACCATGGGTATCCAGTCCTGGTGATTATGTGTGTGTCTGTGTGTGTGTGTCATGTGTTTGGGTGTGTCTGTGTTTGTGTGTTGGTCTGTGTCTGTCTGTGTTTGGGCCCGTGGGTGTGTCTGTGAATGTGTATGTCTGTGTGTACATGTATGTGTCTGTGAAGTGAAACGATTTCTTGAATTGCACTCTAAGTGTTTGCTAAAATCTGGGAAAAATTTTGCTTGTCAATTTGTTTCATTTTACCATCAAAAGAATCTGTTGGACTTCTTTGGCATGATTTGACACAACAAAGCAGCCCCGATGAATCATTACCCTCCTATGTTTCTCTTGAGAATTCATTCATCACCTTTTGGGAAGATTTTTATTATAATCCAAACCACTAATAAAAAGATTGTGCATTTATACTTCACAAAATTACCTGTGAATTCTTGTCTATGGATTAGTATCTTACTTAATACTTTGCACTTCTTGTTATGTCCTTAGAGTGTACTTAATCTTATTCTACCTTTTCATCCAGTAATCAGATAAGAGGTTTAGATTTGTGCTGTCCAATATTCTTCATTGTCTTTATGTCAAGCTTCTCAAATATCATTAAAGCTAGTTCTTTGCTTCAAACCATGTAACATCATAGTAGATTAAAGCTTTCTAGTAAAGCTTTACTATTGTTGAGAGATTAAAACCAGATGATTTAGCTGTAATATTGATATATTAGAAATTACAATCTTCAACCACATAATTGGCATTCAAAGAGAAGAAAGAGTTACTGAATAAACATTAAGAGTCTTCATTTTGATTTATGCTAAATTTTGTGAATTGTGGCAGAGTTGACTGGAGATCCAAGTAATAAAATATTGGGGGAGGTTAGACTAATCTGATGAAAATATATGTGAAGGCACTTGGATTCAATGAATTCTCCCTTGTTCTTTGACGTCTTATATTCGGGGAGTTTTAAGCCAAAGGAAAATCTGAACTTCAAGAGAACTAGAAGACTCTGTGATATAGTTGGAAAAGGTTGTTAAAAGAACAACCTGTGAAAGGTTGGATTGGCAAAGCTCAAACAGGACAGTAGTCTTTTGATCTGCTGCCATTGGGATACGGTCCAATAGATGAGAATATAAACTGAAAATTTATGAAGATTATTAATTCTCAAAAACAAGCACCATAGAAGTTGAAATTGGTTCATCGGTTAAAGTTCGTGGTCTTCAAACATGAATGATTTCCAACTGAAAATATTCATAAACCAGAGAAGGAAATCATATGATATGTCAGGCAAGTGCCAGGCCTTTGAAAGAGCTATTTAGTTAGATCCACATTCCTGCTTTCTTTCTCCATAATTAAAGAATCAAGCTTCAATATAAGGATTGTCCAATTCTGTTTTAAAACTATGTTTTCATGAGTGTAATGGGTAGGCACAGAAGGAATGTAACTCCTATTCCCTGTGAAATTCAAGCAAGAATGCAATGTTCGGAAATACGAGGGAATTTTAGCTTATTATTTTCAAAGATATTTAAGAAGGATTTACAAATCTATAATTAAAAACCATGTGCCCTGGAAATAATCAGTGAGTTATGATGCATCTATGATATGTGAGATTGATAAAACTGATTGTATATTTCCCATCCTTACAATCGCTGCACACAGTCTGTCCATTTAACTATTTCAGATCCAAAGAAACCATCTCATTGGCCCTTGAAACCCTAGTGTCCAGCAGCCTGCTCTGGAAGGTGAAAAAGTGTTGAGCAATGCATTGCAGAGGATCCACCCACAAAACTCCTCTAGAAGACTTGGACAGCTGAAATATGTTGGGGGTGGGGTTCGGCAATCCGCAAGATTTGAAATTGGCTTCAATAGTTTTTCATACCTCTGAAACCCAGAGACAGTTCAAAATCACTAAAATTGGAGTTGTTCAGAAAAATATAATTCCAATACAGCATTTACTAAAATACTAAATTTCTTATAAATAAATTAAAACTATTAACCTAAAGTAAAATTAGTTTTGAAAAAGGATAACAGCTTTGTTTTTGTCTCCTAAATCATTGCACAGGAGGTCCAATGAGATCTCTGATCTTGCACAAGGTCTAATCTGGAGCAGGATTTGTGAGGTGATTTCCCAATGAGATGCAAAATAAAATTCCCAACTGAAATCTACTCAGCTGCTGTGGAGGCATGAAATGACAATCCAGTCTTCCAAACATGTCATTAGATCACAGATTTTCACATTTCACACTGGAAGTGCAAAGATCCAATTCTGAAACCTTCTGATTCCAATCTGGCCATTTTGTCTGGCCCCACTCACAAAATGCTGGAGCAACTCAGCAAGCCAGGGAAGCATCTATGGAAAAAATGTACCGTTGACATTTCCGGCTGAGACCCTTCGCAGGACTGGAGAAAAGAAGATGAGAAACAGATTTAGAAGGTGGGGGAGGGGAGAGAGAAACACAAGGTGATAGGTGTAACTGGGAGGGGGAAGGGTGAAGTAAATAGCTGGGAAGTTGATTGGTGTAAGAGATACAGGACTGGAGAAGGGGGAGTCTGATGGGTGGGATAGAAGGCCATGGAAGAAAGGGAAGGAGAAGAAGCACCAGAGGGAGGCGATGGGCAAGCAAGGAGATAAAGTGAGAGAGGGAAGAGGGGATGGGGACTGTTCAAGGAGAGGGCAAGGGTGGGGGGCATTACCGGAAGTTCCAGAAATCCTGGCCCCCATCACCTTATTTTCACTATGGATGTCCAATCCCTATACACCTCTATCCCCACCAGGAATACCTTAAAGTTCTCCATTTCTTTCTGGACACCAGCTTCCCTCCACCACCACCACCACCACTCTCCCCCATCAAGCAGAGCTTGTCCTCACTCTAAATGATCTCTCCTTTCGATCCTCCCACTTCCTTCAAACAATAGGTGTAGCCATGGGCACTTGCATGGGTCCCAGCTATGCCTGCCTTTTTTACGTGGAACAGTCTATGTTCCAAGCCTATACTGGTTCTGTCCCCCATCTTCCCTATGCTACATCGATGACTGCATTGGTGCTGTTTCCTGTACCCATGCTGAGGTCATCGACTTCATCAACTTTGCCTCCAACTTCCACCCTGCTCTCAAATTTACCTGGTCCATTTCTGACAGCTTCCTCCCCTTTCTTGATTTCTCTGTCTCTGTCTCTGGAGATAGCTTATCTACTGATGTCTATTATAAACCCATGGACTTTCACACCTACCTGGACTATACTCCTTCCCCCCTGTTACTTGTAAAAATGTCTTCCCCTTCTCTCAGCTCCTCCGTCTCCACCACATCTACTCTCAAGATGAGGCTTTTCTCTCTAGAATGAAGGAAATGTCCTCCCTTTTCATAGAAAGGGACTTCCCTTCCTCCACCATCAACTCTGCCCTCAACCGCACTGCTTCCATTTCACGCACACCTGCTCTTACCCCATCCTCCCGCCACCCATGGATAGGGTTCCTCTTGTCCTCACCTACCACTCCCTTGTCCATTCGTCCCTCCCCACCACTCTCCCACCTGGTACATATCCTTGCAAGCGGAACAAGTGCTATACCTGCCCCTACACCTTCTCCCTCACTACCATTCATTACCCCAAACAGTCCTTCCAGGTGAGGCAACACCTCACCTGTGAGTCTTTTGGGGTCATACACTGTGTCCGGTGCTTCCAGTGTGGTCTCCAGTATATCAGTAAGACCTGACGTAGATTCGGAGTACCTACGTTCTGTCTGCCAGAAGACGTGGGATCTCTCAGTGGCCACCCATTTTAATTCCACTTCCCATTTCCGTTCTGGTATGTCAATCCATGGTCTACTCTACTGTTACGATGAGGCTACATTCAGGTTGGAGGAACAACACCTTATATTCTGTCTGGATAATCTCCAACTGGATGGCATGAACATCGATTTCTCAAACTTCCAGTAATGTCTTCCACCCCCACCCCCTTCACCAGTCCCCATCCCTTTTACCTTTCTCATTTTATCTCATTCCCCACCCATCACCTCCCTCTGGTGTTCCTCCCGTCTTTTCTTTCTTCCATGGCCTTCTATTCCCTGCTATCATACTCCCCTTTCTCCAGCACTGTATCTCGTTCTCTAATTAACTTCCCAGCTCTTTACTTCATCCCTCCCCCTCCTGGTTTCACATATCACCTTGTGTTTCTCTCTCCCCTCATCACCTTTTAAATCTACCCCTCATCTTTTTTTACTCCAGTCCTGCTGAAGAGTCTCAGCCCGAAATGTTGACTGTACTTTTTTCCATAGATGCTGCCTGGCCTGCTGAGTTCCTCCAGCATCTTGTGTGTTGCTTGGATTTCCATCATCTGCTGGTGCTCTCTTGTTTGTGCTTTGTCTGGCCCTTTAGATTTGGAAAGGGTCTGATGAAAATAATTCTAATGAAGGCCCGTTGCCTTGACATAATAGTTGTAGATACCTTAGCACTGCAGATCTTTGAAATCTACAACAATAACAGAAGAAAGCTAAAAAAAAAACTCAGCAGGTCACGTAGGGACAATGGATTGAGAAACAGTCAATGATTTTGTTTTGCATTGCTTTGTAACTACAAAACTCTTGGGAAAGAGAGATTTGCAAGTTATATCTCAGTAGTGAAGAAGGTAGAAAAGGGGTGTGTAGAACAAAGGGAACGTTAGTGATCAGACAAGTCAAAATATCTTAACAGTGGCAATTACCAACACATTAAGGTTTTTGGTCTGTGTGATAAGTTGCAAAGTGATGCCCAACAGGCCAGAATTTTACAAATCGTTTATCAAAGAGAAAAGGACAAGATGATATAAAAAACAGTAAATAAAAATTCTAGACAAAATATGAAGCAGCAACTTGGGAAGTAAAAATGATTAGTTTTCAGATGTGGGACCGTTTGTCAGACCTGAATTAATCTAATCAGCTAGGTGACAGCAAAATATGAATGGATCAAGTGTAATTTCCCTGATAGAGTGAAGTCATATAGCAGACTGGTTCAAAGCAAACACTATAGCTGTGTAATGTGTTGCTGAGTGTGGTTCTTGTCATATTGGGTCATATACTGCAGCTGGACAATACATGAAGAAGAAAATTTGAATAAAGGAGCTCAGGCATTTTCTTGGTTCTCAAATAGGCAGGAAGAAAAGGTTTGTTATGTAAAGTTACCAAGTTAGAAAATTTGATGCTGGGTCTGAAAAACTACATTTCTCTGCACTGTTGCTTCTTAACTTGCTGAGTACTTCCAGCCTTATTGTTTTATGTTTGATTTCCATTATTTTGCTTTTGTTATATGACATCTGTGGTGGTAGGATGGAGATACATCTCTACCAAAACAGATGTAAGGTGCTTCTTTCCTTTGCTAGCCTGCAGGTCACCCTTCGGCAAGGCATAGCACCTTGCTTAGCCCCCCAGTTGGTGTCATGTGAGGCATGGGGGTAGATGGTGGATGGTCGTATGAGCAGCTGGTGCATATCCCAAGTCCTGGTTGTGCAGCCATTGACACCAGGCAGACAATCGCTGAAGAGTATTGATAATGGCTAAGGTCACCCAACTTGTAAACACACTCCCCAGAGAAACCAGTGGGAAACCACTTCTGTAGAGAAAACAGTCAAGGACAATCGTGGTCGTAGTGCGATGAGAGACGTTGACAAGGATGGTTAGGTCCCAGTGCTGGAGTATCCGAGGCTAGGACTGAGGCCCGGTATGAAACTGGAATGAGAATTGAGCACAAAACGAAATCGCTAGATGATATCTCTAGTTGAGTTTACGATTGAGCACTGAGGCTCCCTTCAGCTGAGTTCTTGGCATCAAAACATGATTGCCAATAGCAAGATGATCCTGAACCCTTATAGGGGTTGCACCAGCTATCCCCACTCTGGAGAGTTAGAGCGTCTAAACCCCAGAAGCTTGCGCAGTTGGGGATGCATCTCGTTACACGTAGACCATGATCGCCCACATCATACAACATGACATATAATAATGATGATTACAAAACCTGCTCATTTAGTATTGTGATACTGGATAAGAGGAACGTCGGAAGTGTCTGCTGGTTCATTAAAGTTTGATCAAATTGGCCTCCTCCTTTATGCTGTCAGTGACCTAATATTCATTCCCTTGTCATGCTGTTCTACCTGTAGTTATCCAATGGTATCCTATGACTTTACAAATAAAAAGAAATGAAAGGACAGATTGCATTTATGTAGCACCTTTCCCAGGCAGTAAAATACATTGAATAAACACAATAGATTTTGCAGATGCTGTAAATACAGAATAACACATACAGATCGTAGGAGGAACTCAGCAGGTCAGGCAACATCTATGAAGTGGAATAAACAATCAACATTGTGGGCTGAGACACCATTGGGACATTGAAAATGTAGACTCTGTTCTAATTTAGATATTACAGTGGCAATTGTGAATCCAAAGAGTGCCATCAAACAGCAAACTGATTTTAAGCAGATTACCTGATTTTTTTGTTGAGGGATAAATAATGATGAGGAATTTAAGAATAATACTCCTGTTTCTACTCATGATTTCTTGAGGAAAAATGTAAGGACAGAGAATGCCCCAGTTTATTCTCATTCAACAAATGGTTCCTTCCCATAATGCCACTTTCGCTGTACATTGCCAACCTGATCTTTTGCAGTATATTTTCTGGACTGAGATTTGAACCCTGAGTTTCTGACTCATAGTCAAAAGGGTCATTAACTGAGCAATGGTAAACTCAGCTGAGGTAGCAATGATTCTTACAATGTTCAGTAAAATTGTGGGAGGCCTTGTATTTTCAACAATCATCAGTTCAACAGTGAATTCTGGTTTAGGAGATTTGCTGCAAGAAGTCAAAGAGGTAACATTGACTGGGTTTTACCAATGCACTCCGGCACTCAAACCACATCAATAATCAGAAGTTCTCGACATCAATAATTAGAAGTTCTGGACATACACCTCAGCAGCTGAAAGAGCATCGGTGGAAGCCTCATTTGACCACCATTACAGAGTTGCTTGCATGTTCCAGATTGACTTGCAGCCAAATACTTCCACGAGTATGGCACTGCTGGACACTGTCAAGGTCACAACTGTTTCATATTCATTCCAATTTACTCATTGGGGAACATCAACTACATAAGGCAACAACCATTCATAAGGAGGTTTTCTTATTGCCTTTTCTTCCCCATTGAATGCCAAGAGCAGCAAGAGTGGGTTGTGAAGTTTTAGGTTTATGATATTTCTAAAGACTCAAAGTTTAGAGATTAGACCCATGAGGACTACACATCCTCTGTGACACAATGCCATTCCTTATACGAAGAGAAAAACAATTCATTTTCTAAATATTCAGGGCATTTGTAACCAGCAAGACCAAATTATGCATGTCGACATCCGTTTCCCCAGATCCTGGTAGTCTGCAGAATGCCAAACAACAAATCTCTGTAACTCAGCATCATTATGGCGCCCTGAAAGAGGTAGGCTTCAAGAGGAATACCAGCTATGATCAAATTCCCAGCTCTTTATTCCTCATCTTTTTTTCTCTCATCCTGCCGAAGGGTCTTGGTCCAAAACGTCAACTGTACTTTTTTCCATAGATGCTGCCTGGCCTGCTGAATTCCTGCAGCATTTTGTGTGTGTGTGTTGCTTGGATTTCCAGCATCTGCAGAGCTTCTCCTGTTTATGACCAGGAGCAATATTATGAGTCTGTGGAAGAGAATCTGATACTAATTGGAAAAATCATTCATCAAGCTTATCTGCAGAACAACTTCTCTCAATATAGAAATGAGCTCACTGCATTAACAGTTATAACCATGCCTTGCCTGTAACCTCTATAAATATTCCTTCCACTATACTGACAGAAATATCAAACAAGTCTTCTGTTCATAGTGTAAACCTTGCCCAGACCTTTGCCCAAGTGCTCTCCATTCAGGCAAAGAGTTCAGTTCAGCTAGGTTAGTTCTGCATGAGTGCACACTGCTTAGTTCCACAGTGATTTTATTCACATGAGCTATGTGGTGGGCTGAAATATACTTCTAGATCTGATCTTGTGGTCAGTCTGTGTGCTTTTCTAGAGGCCAGCTGCAGTCTATGCATCTGAACTTCTTCAGAAAACCTGTCCACCAACAAAAAGGATCGTGCTCGAGCTTACAGAGCCTTTATCGGCAATGTTCCATCAAACTACTCTCCCAGTTTTGTGCACTCCTTTATAACTAATGTTTTCCAGAAAATCATTGAGACTGTCTCATTAATGATACTCATGTCAAAGAAAGAGACCTGCCATCTTTAGCTAGACTGCTATATATTCGACTCCCAAACCACCAATACGATTGAAACTGTATTCTTCATTTATAGGAATGGAAATGGGCAGCAGGTGCCAATATTTCAAAGCCCAGATAAGAGTGAAGTAAAAAAAATTCCACCACCACCTTCCCAGCTACCAAATGATATACTCCAAGTGACTGTCCTTTCTTTGGCACCGGATAAGAGTAACTTCATTCATCACATGTGCATCAAAGCATCGAAGCATATAGTGAAATACATAATTTGCATCAAATCCAATCAGTGAGGATTATGCCAGGGAGCCAGCAAGTGTTGACACACTTCTGACACCAACATGTATAGCATGCCCAACAAAGTCTTGGAGGTAGCTAGACTTCATATACCTCATGATGAAGTGACTGACACTAGAAATGCATGTTGAATACATTACACTACACTAGATGTTGTTCCTGTCTGTTTGAGCTGATACTTAATTGGAAAATCTAAGTTATGATTAGGCTTTGCCAGTCTGAATTCTGTTTGTGTTGCTGTTGGTCAATGACTAGGTACTTAAGCCAGATTTTCCTTTGGGAGGGACAGCATACATTAACATACACACAAGAGATTTTGCAGATTCAGCAAATCCAGAGTAACACACAAAATGCTGGAGAAACTCAGCAGGTCAGGCCGCATCTATGGAAAGGAATAAAGGGTTATCAACACTGGAAAAGAAGGGAGAATAAGCCAGAAAAAAGATAGCAGAGGAGATGAAGTACAAGCTAGAAGACGATAGGTGAAACCAGGTGAGAGGGAAGATAGGTAGGTGGGAGAGGGTGGATGAAGTGAGAAACTGGGAAGTATAGATGGAAAAGGTAAAGAACTGAAGAAGAAAGGCTGAAGACAATGGGAGAAAGGGAAGGAGGAGGGCACCAGAGGGAGGCGATAGGCAGGTGAAGAGCACATTAACATATGACTTTTGTCCTTCAGTAATACCAACACCAGACACGGGACCAAATTCCAACTGCTTGCAATGGTTTGTGATTAATTGCAAGGTGATTGATTACCCTCATTTTGCTGGAGTCTTTTGAACTTTTAGAATTCTTTAGTTCCTCAGAGGTAGCCAACCATGTAGTGCTGCAGGCACCCAAGTCTTCTTAGGTTCACATTTATTGCCTTGAAAAACCTTTCAGTCTTCTGTGTTGGACATTGTCTGACAGTTTTGCCTACTTCAAAGTATTGACTAGTTCTCTGGCTACTTTGCAGACTTAAGAGTCCACCCAAACATTCTATCCGAATGCATCACAGCTTGATACGGCCACTGTTCTGTACATGACGGGAGAAACTACAGAGAGTTGTGGACACAACTCAGCACAACACAGAAGCTAGCCTCCCCTCCATGGACTCTGTCTGCACTTCATTGCTGCCACAGGAAAACAGTCACCCAATTGAGGCATTCTCTGTTCTATACCCCACCCCACCCCACCCCCTCCACCCATCAGGCAGAAGGTACAAAAGCTTGAAAGCACATGTCACCAGACTTAAAGACAGATTCTATCAACTCCGATACAAGACTGTTGAATGTTTTCATAGTAGGATAAGATGGACTCTTTACCTTGCAATCTTCCTGGGACAGCACAATAATGTAACAGTTAGTGTAACACTTTAAAGTGTCAGTGATTAAGGGACAATTCTCACTGCTGTTGGTAAGGAGTTTGTACGCTTTCCCCAGGTGCACCTGTTTCCTTCCATATTCCAAAGAGCTACCGGTTAGTTAGGGTTAGTAAGTTGTGGACATGCTATGTTGGCACTGGTAGCATGGTACAAGTCAGGTCACTCGGCTGAGTGCTACTGGCACCATGTAACTCAGTACAACCCATCATATGGCTGGGTGGTTGGCAACTAAACTGGCTCCCCCACCAGGCTTGCCTGGTGAGGAGGGTGGCTAGACACCCTGCAGGACAAGAAACAGGACCTGTCAAACGGTGGATGAACCCTCTTGTAGAGTCAACGGCCATCTAGCAAACACGTGCCGTGGAACGCGGAAAGGGCATCCGTTACATCGAAGCTTGGTCTGGCCATTCACTGCAACAGAACTTCGCCCAGCCGTCTTGGACCCCACCATGCCACTGGATACGGGAGGGGATGTCAAGAGGGTGAGTCTAGAACTGTGCAACCCCCTACTCACCTAAAATCCATTCACGCACACGCTGTTCCTTTCTGAGGAGTGGGGCCAACCCCACTAACTGACTGAAAGGAACCATCATCATCCTATAGGATGGATAGCCAGAGAGGTAGCATGGTGACACTTGAGGACTGCCTCCAGCACATCCTGCGACCGTGTTGGTCAATGATACAATTGACACATTTCAATGGATGTTTTGATGTATGTACATCTGACAAATAAAGCTCATCTATGTTGTGATTTCACACCTTATTATCTACCAGCATGTACTTTCTCTGTACTATAACACCATATTCTGCACTCTGCTATTGTTTTACTCTGTACTAGCTCAATGCACCGGTGTAATGAATTGACCTGTACAGACGATGAAATGTAAGACAGGTTTTTCGCAGCACTTTGGTACATGTGACAATAATAAACCAAATTACCAATTTGCCAATTTTACTAACTGAACTAAAGCATGGCAATTGTTTCTACCGGCAAAAATAACCCAATCCAGTACAGATTTAATCCATATTTTTCAAACTCAACATTCCTCTCCTTAGTGGTACTTACTTGCCAGCCATCTTTCTTTGAAATCCAAGTTGTACGCCCATTGTCCTGCTGTCAGACGGCTTCACGTGGAATAGTTGGAAATAACTGTGTAAGTTCTATCAGACTTTTTAGTGTCTACTTGAACAAAATAGCATTAAATTTAGAAGCAGGAAATGGACATTGCTACTCAGCCATTCAATAAAATCCATGGCTAAACTTGTACCTCAACACTACTTCATTAACCACAAAGCCTTGATTCGCTTAACATCCAACAATGTTACTTCCCAAAAACATTAGTGGATGCTCAGAAAGGATTTAGCTACTTTAGAATTTTCTTCACAATTTACATCTTCACTAATTTACAGATGGTCCTTAACTTTGATCCCATTTTTAATAAATGAGTTAATAATGCGCTGATGAAGGTAAATGAGAATAACAAGAATAAATTAGAGTCTCATCAAAATGAATTATAAATGATCAAAAAATGTTTTGTTGCTTTTGTGTTCTGGAATCTCACTTTGAAACCGAATGTAAGAAAGAGGTTATATTTTCTTTCTATTTGCTTGAAAATCTAAAACAACTGAACAGGTAACAGAACCTTGACAAAGCATTTATTACAAAACAAATGTGAGCAAAATTTTCAATCAAGACAATAGTATTTTTTGAGGCTGAGTGGGATAAGTTTTATCATGTGTTTGCAAGTTCTGTGCAGAAAATAAAGCTTTCATTAGTGTTATGAAATTATTTCAGATCTAAAAGGTATTTTAACAATTAACCAGTACTGTTATAATTCTAATATACATTTTTCCACGTTAATATTTATAAGACCTCACCAAAAAAACTTGGAATTAAAGATATAGTTTATTCTTTTTGACTGTATTGTTGAGGAGGTGTTCATTAAATTGTTTTATTGAATGGAAGTGGTTTGATACATTCCAAAATGGGAAGCCAATTGAGAATAGGACCAAGTATCAGTACTTATAAATGGTGATGCAAAGTGAAACAGAATTATTTTTTATTATTCGGTAATCGGTAACCATCTTTCAAAACTCAAATACTGTATACTTTGAGCAAAAAATGCGACCAAGAGAGTGGGGAAGGTATGTTTGGTACTTTCTCCTAAATGCATGTAACGTAAGAGTAATATTTTATGCCAGTTTCCTTGAAAAAGTCCAAAATTCCTGTGAGAAATTCAGGCATTGATTATTCCAGTTTATTATTCAATTTGTCAACCGAGTAAGTAAATAAAATTAATGTTCAATGTTACTGTGACACAATATCAAGTACATTATCAATATTGTGCATAGATATGCAGAGCTTTCATTGTGAAAGGACATGTTCAAATGTGCAATTGGACAAATAGGTTATACACGTTATATAGAGTTAACTGTAAAAATTATTGGCTGCTGTAATTAGGTGGTGTTTTGGAGACATGCAACAAAGAGCCTTATTCTCTTCCAGCATTTTTGCTGCCAAGAAGAAATAAAAAATTACTTCAGTACTATAAATTGCTGAAAATGTTGGTTCCCATTATTAAAGATACCATGTGGATTTTGGCTTTGAATGTTTTTAACGATGATGTGTCCTAGTCGCGTTTTCTTGACTGAACGGAAAAGTTATAAAGTGCCAAACGTATCACAGAATGCTCATAAATTCACGTGAAATTAAGACCCTGAACTGAAAGGCAGGTATTAAGGGTATTTTTAGACTCTCCACATCTGAGGTCCTTGAGTTAATCCCCTGCTAACACACTGACG
Organism: Mobula hypostoma; assembly: GCF_963921235.1. NCBI lineage: Eukaryota > Metazoa > Chordata > Chondrichthyes > Myliobatiformes > Myliobatidae > Mobula > Mobula hypostoma. Next base: position 57,963,123 of record NC_086110.1, read on the forward strand.
CAGATACAGAACAGGATGCCCAGCTGGTGGGCAGGTCTTCAAGCCGCAATTGGAGCACTCGCAAGAATGCTGCCTACTCACAAGTTTAAAGCTGAGGGTTTTAAGAAGGACAAAATCAAAGGGGTTTTTGTTTTTCTTCAAATTCAGGCATAGGCTTGGCTCAGCAGTTGGCCTGCTCCAGCCTCACCAGGCCTACCACCAGATAATCACCCCTAGTTTTCACAGCTGAGGAAAGTAATCCACCTACTTTGACCCCTGCAATTCCTCTGCAACAACTTAAAGCTGTTTCTAACATCTGTACTTGGGAAACCAAGGGATTTTTTTTTTCTTTTTTTAGCCATTGTTTGTGGGTGGCAGGCTGGATGAAAGCAACCCTTTCACGGACTGTAAATCAGAAAAAAATCCTCTCAAGTTAGGGAAAATGAAAAAAAAGATTGGCTTGTGAGTTATACTGATGTCAAGGGATATGGTATTTGCTTATTCCTTGAAATTCAACAGTGTGTTTATGTAAAATGGTTTAATTACAAGCAGACCTATCTATTTCTTTGTGTGCATAATGTTCTATTGAAAGATCTTGCATTTAGTGTACATTGGCAATTGAAAACCAAATCTAGGTCCAGTAATTGGAATTCATTTGAATCCGAATGTTATATTTTTACTAGCTCAGCTAGAAGCAATTTGACTTTATTAAATGTCAAGATCATGGTTGCACGGTTTTCTTTTACAGTGGAGGTTATATGTTCATTCTTGAAGTGCTCACATACTGAAATGTGTACATGAATGATTTTCAACAAACATTGTGGTAAATGTATTAAGCTTTGCATCATGATTGGCAAATCAAAATAAAGTTTCATGCGCCTACTTTCGTTGGTGAAACGCTGTGTTTGTGATAGAAATCTCTACTCGCTTCAAAGGAAATGAGTGTAGAATTATAGTTATACTAAGATGATAGTTCAGGTTGTGCGACATTAACTAACACATAAGCAACATTGTTTTAAACAGTTCCCTCTGTTCAATGTTGCATAACCGAGCAGGGAAGAAAGCTTAGATTCTGCTTTGCTTCAACATTAAGTCACATACCAAAATGCTGCATTTGTTGAGATTTATCCATCCTCAACTTTTCTCATAAGACCATGAGATCTAGGAGCAGAATTGGGCCATTTGGCCCATTGAGACTGCTCCACCATTTCACCATGGCTGATCCATTTTCCCTCTCAGCCCCGTTCTCCTGCCTTCTCCCTCATATCCCTTCATGCCCTGACCAATCAAGAACCTATCGACCTCTGCCTTAAATATACATGAAGACTTGTCCTCCACAGCTGCATGTGGCAACGAATTCCACAGATGACCACTCTCTGGCTAAAGAAATTCCTCCTCATCTCTGTTCTAAAGGACGCCCCTCTATTTTGAGGCTGTGTCCTCTGGTCTTAGACACTTGCACCATATAAAACATCCTCTCCACATCCACTCTATCAAGACCTTTCAATTAGGTTTCAATTAGGTCAACCCTCATTTTCAGTGAACCTAAATTTCAGTGAATATAAGCCCAGAGCCGTGAAACGCTTTTCATATGACAAGCCTTTTAATCCTGAAATCATTTTCATGAACCTTCTTTGAACCCTCTCCAGTGTCAGTACACCTTTTCTAAGATAAGAGGCCCAAAACGGCTCACAATACTCCAAGCAAGGCATCAATAGTGCTTTATAAAGTCTCAGCATTACATCCTTGCTTTCATATTCTCGTCCTGTTAACTTATGTGGTGTTAACTAAGGCTCAGTGAAGGTTGTAGGCTTGGGTCTCCTTGCAGAGATTTCAGCAGGAAGCTCATTTCAGTGCAGTACTGAAAGAGCATTGTGCTATTGGAGGTGCTGGTCTTCAGATGAGATCTTACATCAAGCTCATTTGCTGCTCCAGTTCTTACACCAAATTCCATGATATGATGTTGAAAAAAAATCAAGTGTGTTCTCTTGATTTCTCAGCAATATTTATTACAGCATTGACATCACTAAATCACGTGCAACTTTTCTGTTACTGTCTTTGGGATTCAGCCATGCACATATTAGTGGCCACATGTCAAAATTACTTTAATGACTTTAAAGCATTTTATGACATCCTGAGGTTGAGGAAGGTGCTAAACAATTTCCTTTCTGTTCTTTGCGACATCTGCCTGGGACTTCAACATTTGTCAGTAATTCTAAGCATGCTGCATGGTTACGTCAGTGTGTGTCCTCTCGCTCCAAGTTTCATTCCATTTAATTCAACACTGCCACTTGACATCAGCAGCCTACGTAAGACACGGTGGAAGGAAAGAGCAACTCAGGGAATAAGATGGTGAGTATACTTTCTTCAATGCAACAGGAATGTAATCTTTTTCCTGGGTGTCTGTAACGGATGCAATGATCTACGTTTCGGTGATCCTTGTCCAAAACATAGATGATCATGGTGTCTTGGTAATCCTCCTGGGGATGGGCGGAGGAGCAGAATGAGCATCTTGATGCTGCAGCTCACTCGAACATTGAACTAGCACATGAGCTTTACCCCTGAGAAGTATGATGACATCAAGAAGGAATTCTACTTACACCCTAGAAATATTTTGCAAATGTCCAAAGGGTGAGAACTGACTGTCCTGGGTGACTTCCCTGCTGGGGGTGCAATTCCCTGGAATGTTATGATTGGCAAAGCAGGAGTAGGGAGAGGGAACTCCAGCAGAGTCCTCCTCCTCCATTTGAAGCGCGGCCGCACTATAACATAACCTTGACTCATCAGAGGGACAAAAACAAAACCTCACGGCAACATTGTTTATTCCAGCACTGAAATTTAATAGATTATGTTACTGTACATGTGGGAGGCCATCAGGATGTCCACATTACCCACAGATGACCACCAGCAGATCTGCTATTGTTTCAGCCTGGCACCAGAAATACGGTGGCAACTGAACCATTACCCAAATATTCATGATTGAAGTCCTCGAGGATCGCATGATGATTTTCCTCATCTCATATCCCCAAAGACACAGGAGACCATCCATCCGGCGAATCCCTTAAATTGCCTCTAATAACAGACACTTGTTTTCAGATAAGCTTAAGCTTCAGGGAGCCATAGGTTCACCCATCTCCATAATGGTCAACACTCTCCCCATCATGTCAGTGACATTCCTGCAGCAATTGAAGAAAGTGTACCCACCACCTTGTTCTTTGAGTTGGCCTTGCTTCTGCTGCTGCTCACTTAGGTTGGTGGTGGCAATGCTAAAGAATGGCAGTGTTGAATCAAATAGAATGAGACTTGGAGGGAGAGAAAGTAAACACAAGAAATTCTGCAGATACTGGAAATCTAGTGCGACACACAAAAAAGGCTGGAGGAATTCAGTCGGTCAGGCAGCATCTATGGAAATGAATAAACAGTCAACATTTCAGGCTGAGGCTCTTCATCGGTACTGCGAAGGGGAAGATACAAGAACAAAAAAGGAGTGGGGAGGGGAAGGATGATAGCTAAAAGGTGATACAGTATGTGAAGCTAGATGTGTGAGTAAGGTGGGTGGTCTGGAGAAGAAGGAATCTGATACGAGAGGAGAGTGGACTATGGCAGAAAGGGAATAATTAGGAGCACTAGGGGGAGGTAATGGGCAGGTGAGGAAAAGCAACAAGAGGCCAGAGTTGGGAATAGAAGAAAAGGGAAGGGTGGGGGAAGAAGAAAAAAAGGAATAAAATACCAGAAGGAAAAATCGATTTTCAAGCCATCACGTTGGAAGATACCCAGACGAAATATGAGGTGTTGCTCCTCCGCTCTGAGAATTGTCTCATCATGACAGAAGAGGAGACCATGGATTGACTTGTTGGAATGGGAATGGGGATGGGAATTAAGATAGCTGGCCACCAGGAAATACCGCTTTTAGCAGATGGAGTGCAGGTGCTCAGCAAAGAGCTCCTCCTATTTATGTTGGGTCTCGCCAACGTAGAAGAGGCCACATCAGGAGCACCAGATACAGTAGACGACCCCAACAAATTTGCAGATGAAGAATCGCCTCACCTGGAAGGACTGTTTGTGTCCCTGAATGGAGGTGAATAGGCAGGTGTAGCATAACTGTCACTTGCTGGGATAAGCGCCAGGAGGTACATTAGTGGGGAGGGATGAATGGACAAGGGAATCACGGAGGAAGCGATCCCTGTGGAAAGCAGAGACCAGGGGTGAGGTAAAGATGTGTTCGGTGGTAGGATCCCATTGAAGATGGCAGATGTTGCAGAGAGTGACGTGTCGGATGCAGAGGCTCATGGGGTAGAAGATGAGGACCTCTATCCCTATTAAGATGGCAAGAAAATGGGGTGAATACGGATGTTCAGGAAGTGGAGGATATGCGGGTGAGGGAAGCATCAATGGCAGAGGAAGGGAAACCCTATTCTTTGAAGGAGGACATCTCTGATGTGCTGGACTAGAAAGCTTCATCCTGGGAATAGATGTGGAGGAAACAAAGGAAATGAGAAAACGGAATAGCATTTTTACAAGAGATAGGGTGGGAAGAGGTATAGTCACGATAGCCATAGGAATTGGTAGGTTTATAAAACATGCCAATAGACAGTTTGTCTCCATAGATGGAGACAGAGATTGAGAAAGGGGAGGGAGGTGTCAGAAATGGTCCAAGTGGAACTTAAGGGCAGGGTGGAAGTTGGAGACAAAGTTGATGAAATTGATGAGCTCAGCATGGGTGCATGAAGAAAGATTACCAGTGTCAGGAAGGAGGTGCAGGACTCCAAACACCCACATTCAATGATTCAGGAACAGCTTCTTCCCCTCCAACATGGTCTCAATGATCCATGAACTCTTGAAAATGATGTTACTATTCCTTTCGCTTGCTCTATTTATTGATTTTGTAAGTTATTGTAAATCTTATGTCTTTGTGCTGTACTGCTGTCACCTAACAAGAGATTTTCCATTATATAATAAACTTGATTCTGATTCTAATTCTGAGGATTGGTTTGATAAATAATTGGAGGTCCAACAGGTAATTAACCACAAGATAGAAGAGTTTCTGAAGATGTTGGAAATCTTGAGCAAAACCAGGGGTGCAGTGCTGCCGGAGATCACTGGAGCACCACTCCAACACCTCTGTAAAAAAAAGTCAAAATAAGCAAGCGGGGAATTTAACAGCAGCTGCATATTAAATAGATGGAATTTTACAGAAGCGGGGGTTGGGGAGAGGGGTTGGTGGCTGGTGGGGAAAATACCACTAATAACATCGGAACAGGATATTTGATCGTTTTTGGTGAAATCCTGGAGCTGTGACTGTTTTTTATTTAGGTATTTGTGTAATTCGTCCTGGCTCGACCCATTGCTTTCCCAGCATACCCCGCTATAGCTTCCCGCCATTTCACAGATCCTCAGCCTCTCTCCAGCCGAGGGACGACTGTACACAAGTGTGAGCATTTTTCCGCTCTTTCCAATGAGTACCATTGGATTCCAGGTCGGAGCTGTATTAAGCAAGGAATGAACATCGAAACCCAAAGTTAAAAGTCAGAAATAACAAAAGAAAAATTCACTGCTCGTTTATCTTCGGACTGATTTTGGTGAAATACTCAAGATAATCATCCAAAATCCTCTTCTACACCTGGATAAAGTGAATTTAGTTTTTTTTTTACAAGCCAAATGGAAAAAAAAACATTTTCAGACGATAAACTAGTTTTACGTCATTTCAACTATCATTAATAGCGGATCAACCCCTTGGCTGAGCTCCACCAACTATAGTTGATTGGAAAGAGGCTCGTTTTCTCTTTGTGTTGATAGGAAAAAGAGTAATTTAGTGAGACAATGAACGAGACGAAACGCATTTCCAAACCTCCCAAATGATTGCTCTCCTCCCCTGTTAACATTTGTCACTTCCAAAATACAATATTTTTTATTCGTAGAGATACGATAATCATTCATGTAAAGATTCAAGCTTCTTTAACTTTTTATACATTTAAAGACTAAACAGAATCTGTACTGGTCTAATCATGTAATACCCGACGTGTGAGGATATTGTGAGTATCGGCACTCACAGGTACACTTCCTGTCCAACCGTTTCTGCGAGAGAAACGGTACGAGGCGGAGTTGCCAACCTATCGCTTTTGATACTAATATTCAGCAATATTCGTGGCTTTAGCAATAGTTCATTATACCTTTTTTCACACTTGATTACTTGGTTCCAATTTAGGTGGCTAAAAGTGTAAGAAGCTTATTTGCTTTATTTCTGTTATTTTTATACCTGCTCAGGAACACTGCTAAGCGCTGCGGGCCCTGCTGTCTGCTCTGACTCAGTTGTATCAGTAAGGCTACATCTGTGGTGGTCCATGGATTACTCGCTAATACAAAAGTAAATTTTTCTCACTAACAACCCCATGGCTTCTATAATGTTAAAAAAATGTTAGCTTTTTTCTTTCGTAAACTAGCTGAGGAGTGTAATAAGAATAACGTAAAAGAGACTGATAACAGTAAAAGTGACAAAAGCTGTGATAATTATATTTTATGATAATTAGTGAGTGCAACTGTGCAATACTTTGTCATATTATTAAATTAAGTATTATACGTTTTATTATACCAGTTATACACTGAAATGTAGTGATAGGCTATAATCTTATACACAAACTGGGTGTGATACACGAGGGGTGATTGATAAGTTCGTGGCCTAAGGTGGAAGGAGTCAATCTCAGAAAACCTAGCATTTTTCAATTATCTGAAACAGAATTACTACAAAAGTTATTAACTACAAACTTTCTGCATAATCACTCAAAGAGTTGAACTGCACGTGCATGTAACGAGAGCAGTATAACCTTAGGCCATGAACTTATCAATCACCCCTCGTACAGCTCCGGCACCTAAAAAATTGGCAATGCACCCCTGAGCAAAACGTGCAAAATGCTGGAACTCAAGCTGCATCTGAGGAGGAAAATAAATAGTCACTCTTCTGGACCCAAACCTTTTATCAGGACTGGAAAGAAAGGGACACGTGCTTGGTAGTCCTGGGTTGGAATTCCCCACATATGAAAGGAAATTAAACAACTCTACAAACACATGAAAACCAAGAAGCAGCAGGTATTCCATGCTGATGCAAAGATGGTTCTGAAACTCACCGACAGGAACGAAAGATGTGAAGTACCTTCAATTACTCCAAAAGACTGAGGTTTGGTAAAATACTGAAAGGCTTTTATTTACTGTACAATACGACCTCCACAGAGAGTGTCTGCCCCCGGACTGAGGGGGAGGGGCAAGGCGAACACCTTTATACAGGACAGTGTGGGAGGAGCCACAGGGGCAGTCAGCAGAGGGGTGTGTCCAGACAGGTAACCGAGTTACAACATATATACATGGTTTACCACAAGATGCACATTCTTCAGTGTGGCCTAGGTTATCTATGGTCCAGTTATTCAAGGGAACATTCGTATGACAGTCAAGAAGGTAGAAGAGTTTATCAAGACATCACAATGCTGTCTATAAGGAGTCTGAACATTTTTCCTGAAACTGCATACATTTCCTCGAGGTGCTCCAGGTTCCGCCTGCATTCCAGAGACATATGGGCTTGTAAGTTAATTGGTCATATGGGTGTTATTGGGTGGATTGGGCTCATTGCGGCAGTCGGTCCTGTTACTGCGTTCCATCTATAAGTTTAAAAACAAGGGCAAGAAAACAGCTTCAGACAGTGCCTTGAACACTTAACTCTATCCACAGCACACTGTCTGGTCCACCTTCATCACAAACTCTGTCCAAAAGGCAGGAGCTAATGGCAAAATAACAAAGCTAAAGATCGAACTCCAGATCTCAGCAAATTTTAAGGTAGAAAGCCTAAACGTCAAAGACCAAAATCGATGAGTCTGGAGGTTGAGTCCTGAAAGTCAATTCTGCTAGTCTGGGCAGAAATTGGAAGTTGGAAACCCAATGTCTGTGAGTCTTACGGTCCGAGACCAAGGACTGGGGGCTCGGAGGTGATCTCTCCCGGGTCTGCAAGTTTTTCTGTGTGAATGAAGGGCTGGGTAGGTGGGTGGGAAAGATGTTTGGTCTTGCTGTTGCTGTCTTGTTTTGTTCTGTTGACGTCGTTGTTGCTGCTGCTGGTGCTGTTCCGCTGAACATTGTGAACATTAGTGCCAGAATGTGTGGCAGCAGCTGCGGGCTGCCCCCAGCACATCCATGGGTATGGTGCTTGTTACCACAAATGATGCAATCACTGTATGCTTCAATGTGAATGTGACGAATAAATCTAAATCTGAATCTGAATCTGGTCCTGAAATAACATCGCCTCAGAAGACATTTCAGAAGCCTTTATCTCTGTCCAGTGAGAGGGACAATCTGATCAAATATGCAAAATTTGTCTTCATTTTGTTAAAACAAATTATAACATTAACCAGCATGTCTACACCAGACCGATCTTGGTGCAGACTTCTATTACCAAAGGCTGTGTCGCTATACCAACACTATTGCCCATTTGTCCTGTTGCACCTCAGCTGCAAAAGACCGAAGTGAGGCTAATTTCAGGGCAAATGTAAACTGTTCAACCCATGTCACTTCATTTCAGTACCAAGGTGACTCCAACCTGAGATACTAAACTGCAATATGTCGATCATGTGAGAATGTGCTCATTCAAAAACCGAGATCCAAGTCATCATCAACTTCATAACTGCTGTCCGTGTCTTTTCCTAGTTCAACATCCCAAACACTGATATCCTTGTGACACTCAATTGGTTCAGATTCACAGGTACCATCGCTTGTATGCCTGACACTAGTTTCCTGAAACACATCTCATTCTGAGCCCCACTGAGAGAAAAAAAAACAAGATTTTTTCAAAGCCTCCTGGAAAAACTGTAACATCTTCTTCGACTCAGGGAATCCCTGGCTCATGAATTTTGAAAATGGAGAGGAAACATGTAGAATGACGTTTACAACTTTGAATCCAATTTGTTGTTGATACAAACACCCCAAGCAAACAACTACAAGCACATCCATCCCTACCTGGAGTAATTTCTGTTTGTTTCAGATTAGCCCAATCTGCTCAAAATTCAAAGTAGATTTATTATCAAAGTATGTATATAACACCATTTTCTACTTTGAGATTCATTTTCTTTTAGGCATTGACAGTAAAACAAAGAAATACAATAAAATCATTGAAAAATACACACTAAGAAAGACTGGCAAACACGAGTTGTGCAAAACAAGACGAACTTTGCAAATACAAAAACAGAAAGAAAGGTATAGATATACAGATAGATGCACACATACATATAGAGATAAACAGACAGAGGGATAAATGAAGGAAGGAAGGAACGAATGAATAAATATGTACATATATAGTAAGAACATAAGTTGTAGCGTCCATGAAATTAAGTTGATATGTTATGGAATCAGTTCAGGGCTGAGGAGAATGAAGATCAATGACTTCTGACATTGAGGGACTGTCTAGGAAGAGGAATGTAACTGGATGTGCTCAGAGATACACTCAGGTCAAGGGAAACTGAGTACTCTGCATCCATTGTTAAATTATGCTGTCAGCAATCACTGCCAGTATGTGTTGGAAATCATGAAGGTTAGTCTGTTCTGAGATGTCCTTTCTATTACAGTTCTGATAGAAAGTTCAAACTTGAGGTATAAAATAAAAACAAAATATCATTGAGGCAGCTGATGAAATCCAATCCAATAAAGTGCTGCTTTCACAAGATGTTCCATCATTTGCCTTAATTCAAATTGTATTCAGGTAATAAGTAGATTATTAAGCCAGCTAAAATGCAATTTTTGGCAGTGATATAAGCTGGCATCGAGTTAACTTTAATGTGTAACATGCAGCATTAAAGTAACATATATATTGGCCAATATCACTGCCAAACATGCATTTTAAATGGCTTAATAATTTAAGTTTTGGCAGAAATTTGAAAATAGAAAATGTTTAGTATTTGTTTTATAAATAGGATAAATTGATAAATGTGAAATAAGAAAATGTGGCTGCTGGTAATCTGAACTAAAATCAGAAAATGTTGAATATATATTTAAACATGGTTTTATAATCATATAATACCGTCTATGGCACAGGAAGCCCACAAGTACAGTCACTCAGATAAGTAGCTCTGGAATGCAGTCACTGTAATGTACGGTATTCATTCTATACCCGGCAAGTTCCACTGCTTTGTGATTTATGATTAAAATGCTTGTTATTTCTGTGATATTGGTTGAGGAGTAAGTATTGGTTTGAGCTCATGGGAGAACTTCCTTCCTCTTCTTGGGATCATTTGTGTCCACCCAATGTCACATCATTGATAAAAGATGATAAAAGATAAAAGATGGCTGCTGGAAGGACTTGAAGGAAAGGTCCTTCTTTACCCATTCCCACAGGAAAATGAAATAAATCTTACCTGTGCAGCTCGGAGGCCCCTAGGGATGCTCCCAGATGGTGAAGAATTGTGCATGAATGGAGACACAGTGCATTCCAGAAGTATCAGGGCTTTGGTGCTTAGGGGTTAGTTAGGAGAAGTCCCAAAATATCTGGAGGGTAAGCACTTCAATCCCCTTGGCCTGTAAAGAGAGATTAGCTTTCAACACTTGCCTTGTTGATCTGGCACCACCCTCATCCTAGCACTAGTCATGTTATCATTCTGGTATGTCACTAAAGACAGCAGAAAATTTCTACCGATGTACCGTGATACGCTCTGAATGGTTATATCACCAGCTGATATGAAGCCTCCAACGCACAGGATCAAAAAATGCTGCAGAGAGTGTAGACTCAAGTACCTCCATCGTGAGCATTAGCCTCCCATCACCAAGGACCTCTTCAAAATGTGGATCCTTATGAAAGCAATATCCGTCCAGAAGGACATTCACAATCCAGGATATGCCCCCCTTTCATTACAATCACCAGGGGGAAGATACAGGAGCTTGAAGACACACACTCAATGTTTTAGGAACAGCTTTTTCCCTTCCATCCTCAGACCTCTGAAGGGTCCATGAACCAATGAACACTACCTCATTATTTGTTTTTTTTTTGCACTATTTATTTATTTTATATGTACAGTGGATTCCGGTTAATTGGGGCAGCCACTTATTTGAGACAATTCTTAAAGAACAAAAACAAATTGAGAAAAGCGCCCAGATTCCCTTTGTTTGTTTTGGACAATATGCCTCTTAATTGGGACTGGACTCTGTTGCAGAACAGTTTCTATCCAGTGCCTGCTGCGTGCGCTTGTGTGGCTATTAGACACTGCACCGTACTTAGAGCAAACAGTTTTGAATAGTGCCAGTTGCATGTGGTTGTGTTCAGAAAGCAATGATTTTGGCCACTGATCGTTGGTGAGACATAAGTAGTACGACAATTCAGAACTGTTTTGCTCACTGAGGTTTCAGGCGTTCAGACTTGGAAATGCCAGAAACATACAGGAGTGAAAATGAAACAACTTCACTACTTCATCAAGTTATGAACTACGAATAATTTGAAGATATCGACAATCATCTTGAATGTTATCTTTGATCCTATCGGATACCTATCATGGCTCCAAGCACCTATTTGCATGTGACAGAGGCCACAACCCGGTACACTGCTTTGACAGACAGGCTAAACCAGGTGAGGATAATCGGTGGGTCTTCCCATCACAGTGAGGTATGGAAATGCCTGTCCTAACGTGCAAAGTCAGATACGGAGGTCTGGGCGGATCAGATCTACAGTGAGATTCAATGGCCTAGAGCCTGTTCTGCAATGTTTCATAGAGAGGAAAAGGCATGATGAGGCTCAGAAGAAGCCATGGTCATCCACTGTAACCAGGGAAGACCCCAGCTGTGACATCTACTCCTACCACTGGACCCAGACCTCCAAGGTCGACAGAGTGGAACTGCCACAATGCAATGGCTTTTCCACTTTAAAAACACTCCCACACTGATTTCCCGTCATTTTCGGATTTGACGGACCACTACCAGTAGTATTGGTAGTGCCCTAATTTGTTCTGTATTTCATTTAAACACATATTTGTTAATCAGTTAAACAGTAGTTTGTCTTTTTCATACATTTTTAAATATTTCCATGAAACGTTGGCTAATTAGAGCAGCCACTTAATTGGACCAGAATGTACTGGTCCTGATGTGTCCCAATTAACCAGAATCCATTGTAATTCTTATTGTAACTTCTTGTTCATTTCTAGTGCTGTCTGTAAGGAGTCTGTATATTCTTCCTGTGACCACAGGAACTCCTGCCCATGTTTTGAAGACATATGGGTTAGAAGGCTAATTGTCACATAAGTGTAACCCGGGGGTCCTATACCATGCTATATCTCAAAATAAATAATGGAAAATAAATAAAATCAAGAAATACAGTCAATTATATTAAAGTTGTTTTTAATGTCTGCACTGTCACCACAAAACACAGTATTTGCCAAAGATATAATGTGAATAAACCAAATTCTGATTTTTGCTGCTAACTAAGCCCTGCCCTTCTCTTCACAGAAGCCTTGATGATGTCTCAATCTTAAAAAAGTAATAGGTCATGAATTGGTGTTAGAGGTAGAACTGTGGCTTTAGCACCCTTCCTCAGAGCATTCCTCTTGAATTGCTGAGGAAATCATATGAGAAAAGCAGGCCTTTGACCAATCGCGTTCACCCTGACCATTAATCACTGCTGAAGTTTATTGGCTCAGAATCAGGGCTTGACAGTCAGCCTCCAAAAACTCTGTCCTCATTGAAGTCTGCAAAGTCTGTCCATTCATCTGCCCTCCCCAGCCACGCTAATATGAATGAAAACTTAGTACAGAATAGTCTCAAGTGAAAGAAGTTGCATTAATTCACATCAATCTCAATAATTAAATGGGAGTCACCCCTTTCAATGTGAGTTACTTTTTACCCCAGAGAAGAAAGGTGGCAGAAAATGTCATTGAATGAAGTTATAGAGTAGTGATCTCATCATTTAGCTGAATATCAAGAGCCAAATGCTTACAATTGACAGCCATCGAGGTAATTGACATTTTGTAGTTAATGAACATTTCTCAGGCGTTGAGAGTATGAAGAACACTTCCATTTCCAATAAACATTAAATGCAATGATCCTGAGGAAGTTTGTTTAAATGCCTAGCAGGAAACCAGGTGGAAAGAATTGCATTGGTTATTCCTGACGGTGCAGATAAAGAGATTTTTCTGTTCACATTTGAATAATGACAGGAAGAAAAGAATTAAAGCTCATTAAGGGGTTTCTAATAACCCGGCAGCAGAAAATATTGAAGGGTCCACTGAGGGAACATAAATAGCTGCGATGGTGGGGCGAGGATTTTCAGCTAAGCACATGGATAAAATTGTACCAGGTTAAATGGAAGATGTAGGCGTGCTGACATACAGCTGTTCCTCCTGGATGCACAGCAAGATCAACCAAAGCCTAAATGTCTCTCAATGTTGTTTACAAACTTCGTTATGAAGTACTGATTAGACCACAAGGACCTTTGAAGCCAGAGCAGGTATTTTCAGTGCTGCTTACTCATTAGGAGTAGTAATGACCACTCGAGTCAAGTATGATGTCCTTCTAAGGGGTTGATATCCAGGATGTTAGGATGGATTCCCTTAATGGAGAACGCCTATCCATTACTTTGTTTAATGTGGGAATGATGTATAAGCAACCACGATATGATTCGTAACAGATCAGGGTCAGCGTCCAGTGGCATGGAATGCAATATGACTGGGGACCCTTTACCACTGCATTCTTGCTCTGTCGTCACTGCCATTGAAATGTGTCATCGTCTTCCACCAGTTTCGTTGTTGAGATCTTGGTTGGATTGCTCTTTGTCCATGAGTTTTCTGCCATGGGTTGACTCTACCAGGAGCAAAAGGCCAGATGACTAAAGTCCAGACGGCATCACTCTCGCGATCACAGGAACTCACAAGACTTTCCACCATGACAGGGTGACGATTGTCAGAGAAGTCCTTAATCAGGTTACTTGCTGGCACATAGTATTGACTAAAGTCTTTCTAAAGTTGCTGCCAGAGAAATCTAAACATAACAAAACCAATATGGTAATTGATATTTATCAGGCATGTCCCAAGTATCATGAACTTCTGTGTCCAGTTTGCAAAATAAAATATAGTGAGGACATCAGGCCACCTGATCTCCAACCCATTTCACTTTCCCAGTATGGGAGGCAATGCCTGGACACTTTCTCATCTTCTTTACTTTCTTACATATGTGCAGGAAGATGAACCAATAAAGTTTATTCTTTTACTTATGTGATGGGTGGAATTAGAAAATTCATGGGGAGAACTTTGAAACCAAATAAGTTATCCAACTGAAGTATTCAAACTTGGTGGTTTACTAGTACTTCTCAAAAGAGTGTAAAATAGTTTTGAAGATTCAAAGTACATTTATTGTCAAGGTATGTATAAACAGTACCATGCTGAGATTTGTCTGCTTACAGGCAGCCACAAAGCAACAAACCCAAAAGAACCCAAATTAAAAAACTAAAGACCAACACCCAATGCACAGATGTACTCTGCCATTCCATCATAGCTTATTTATTATCTCTCACAACCCCATTTTCCTGTTTTCTGCCTGTTACCTTTGATACCCTGACAAATCAAGAACTTACCAACCTCCACTTTAAATATATTCAATGACTTAGCCTCCACAGCCATCTGTGGGAATGAATTCCAGAGATTCACAACCTTCTGGTTAAAGAAATTCCTCTTTACTTCTGTTTTATATGGATGTCCTTATATCCTAAGGCTGTGCATCCAATCTATCTAGGCCTTTCAATCTTCTAAACTCCAAGAAGTACAAGCCCAGAGCCATCAAACGCTCCTCATTCATTAATCCTTTCATTCCTGGGATCATTCTCCTGAACCTCGTCTGGACCCTTTCCAAAGTTAGTACATCTTTTCTTAGATAAAGGGCTCACAGTGCTCCAAGTGCAATTTAACAAGTGCCTTATAAGGCCTCAGCACTACATCCTTGCTTTTATTTTCCAGTCCCTTCAAAATGAATGCTAACATTGCATTTGCCTTCCTTACCACCGACTCAACCTGCAAGCTAACCTTTAGGGAATCCTGCACAAGGAATCCCAAGTCCCTTTGCACCTCTGATTTTTGAATTTTTTTCCCCATTTAGGAAATAGCTTATGACTTTATTCCTTCTACCAAAGAGCATGACTATGCACTTTCCTACACTATATTTGGTTTGCCACTTTTTTGCCCATTCTCCTTATCTGTCTTTGTCCTTCTGCAGGCTCACTGTCTTTCTAACACTACATGCCTCTCCACTTACCTTTGTATCATCTGCAAACATGGACACAAAGCCATTATTTCCATCATAGCTTCATGAAAATGATTCTATAGTTTCATAGGATGATAAAGAAGGCATGTGTCATGGTTTCCATTATTAGTCAAGAAACTGAATCCAAGAGTTGGGAAGCTTTATTGCTGTCTTATAAAACTCCAGTTAGGCTACATCTGGAGTATTGCATTCAATTCTGGTGGTCCCATTATGGGGAGGATGCTAAGGCTTTGGAGAGGGTGCAGAAGAGGTTTGCCAAAATACCGCTAGTATTTGAGGTCATGTGCTATGAGGAGAGGTTGGACATACATGATTTTTTTTCTCTCTATAGAGTAACAGAGGGTGAGAGCAGATCTCGTAGAGGTCTATATGGTTATGGTAGATGTTTAATATGAGATGGCATGTATTTAAGGTAAGAGGAGGTAAGTTCAAAGGGAATGTTCAGGGCAATTATTTTTACACAGAGAGTGGTGGGTGCCTGGAACGTGCTGCCAGGAGTGGTGGTGGAGGCAACAGAAGCATTCAAAGGACTCTTAGGCAGGTACATGAATGTGCAGAGAAAGGAAGGTTGAGCACATTGTGTAAGTGGAAGGGACTTACTTAGTTAGACATCTGATTACTATGTTAATTAATTTGTCACAACATTGTAGGCTGGAAGGCCTGTTCCTTTGCTGTACTGTTCTACGTTCTGTGTTCAATGCACCTAATTAATGCAGCATCGGCGATCTGTTTACAAATAGTCTAAGAGCGTATAATCAATATCTCATGCCGGAGTCCAGTTTTTGATTATTTGCAAATATGTGGAAGGCAAACAGCTTCCCTGCTAAGAATACTTAATTTATAGGCCAAATAGGTGACAGTCTGCAGTCAGACCTGTCCTCCTACAACAGTGAAGGCCTGTGGTATGCTCTTGAGACAAGATCAATCTCTCACCTTTATCCAGCAGGTCAAGGATAGCTGTAATCGAAGCGTGGGAACTTAGTTCTCGGGAAGCCAAGTTCCTCCTGATGCTATGTGTCGGCTGTACTAAACTCCTTGTTAAGTGAGCTGCTGGTATGTTGATACTGGGCGTCAGGCTTGACCTGAACCTTTCAGAAAGGGAGAGAAGAAAACATGCTCTCAGTAGAAATTTGCAACAGTTTTATCTGTAAGAGTTGAGAGGATGCAGTTTTCGACAAACTGTAATTAGCTGCCACAAATGATGGTTTCTATACCCACTATCTACACACATAACTGATAGTCCTGTATTATTTCCGATAGTACAGTGGATATTTATGCCCACATTGCATGGGAACTAAACACAATTGAAGTGGGATTCAATTTTCCTCATCTGCTTACATCCTGAGACTCATCCCTGCCATTGCCCTCACCAAAATATGGTGCTACAAGGGTGAGTCATGTCCTTTAAACAGAAACAGGGTCATCTATAACTCCAGCAAGTGGGAGAGTTAATGGAGGCTTGTGATGGGATCATTAATTCTCATTAAATTCATTCAGCTTTGTAAAACTGAGACCATTTTATTCCTGTAGACTTGTGCCCTTCCCAGCTTTCTGAAGCTATGTCAACATTATTTTTTCTTAACTGGCAGCTCAGCGGTAATACAGTCTGAGCTTCATTTTTGGGGTTGCCATTTTTTTTTCATATGTTGTTCTTGATTTAACTTCTCAGCCTATTTTCATGCTTCCTTAAGGCACAAAATAGATTAGATGACTGAATGGCAGAGCAGACACGATGGGCCAAGTGGCCTAATTCTGCTCCTATGTCTTATGATCATGGGTGGAAACTCATATGAAAACTCCAGAGATCATGATCAAACCCAGTTCACTGCTGGTGTACAACAACTGCACCTCATTCTGCCAACCTTTAATAAGCTGCCTTGAAAATATTTATTCCAAAGGCACATAATCCTTAGATTCATTACATTATTCAAAAGTTGGCTTTCTTTCTGATTTTATCACTAATGTCTGTATTATTCACATCCCAACTGTTAGACTGACTAAAGCATAGATAATGTTAATTCATTAGGGAATACTTCAGAATGTTCCTTCCCTTGGGTCAAATACTCATTGCATTGAATATAAGTCATATTTCATTTTGACAGGCCATTCAAAGATAAATCTTCTTCTGTTAATATCTGTGTCCTTATGATTGATTTATGATCGGCATGAAAATGATTGTGCAGCACTAACATGCAGGAATAAATGTGTTTCTACCAACAAATGGAGATGTATCCAAAATAATTGTGTTGTTTAACTTTGCTTTCTGTATGAGATTTAGTGTAAAGTAGAAAATCAATTACAAGATAGGGTAGCGCTCTGTAGTTTTCAGGAAATTAAAAAAGATACAAATACTTTAGAAACAAATCACTTAGCAACTATGCACATCCACAATAAAAGCTTAGCTTTCAGTCTTCTCATAGATCAATAATGACATAGAAATGCAATGATGATTAATTTGAGCCGGTGATCTATTGACTTTAAGAGATAAGTTCTGCTTCTTGTGCATGACTTTCTAAAGAGCACAATAGATCACAGAATCTCATTTTAGAACTGATGTAATTTGTGCTTGCATTTCTGTAACCCATTTCACCAATTTCAGCTGAATTACGTTGCAAAAACCCATGAAGAAATCACTTACCAATTGTGTTTAAATGACGACATGGTGGTGGAGGAGGGTGTCGAGGTGCTGACCAGGTTCGTGTTGCTAAATAGGGAGATTCATGGAAATGCTTAGTCTCTGCTGATGTCTGGACAAAGTCTTCAGGCGTCTCACATCAGGCACTTGATGGACAGCTCACGAGGGCCTGGTAGAAGGGCCTAGAGTGCATACAGATTGTGGTGGGATGGAGGTGGCCAGAATAAGTCCCAACAGCAAAACTTAAGCAAGATATCTTAACAAACAATTAAGCAACATCCCTGTTAGATAAGCCTGTGAAGTGGGCTGTTAAAACAGTTAAAATGATGGAACATTCAAAAATATTCCAATATTTTCAATAAAACTAAAATGAAACAAGGTATTAAAATAATCAAGAATTATTTGAACAGTAAGTATACAATCTATTTACCTATATTCAATTAACAATAACATATGAATTCTAACACTTCATACCTTGTGGTCTTTCTCTTCCACTGAAATCAATGTAGCAGAGCACCCTACATGTAGTCAAATCTGGGACAAGATGCTTCAACAATGGGGAACTGTCAAAGAGTCACATAACCTCAGTGGACTCGATGAGGAGTTAAGCATCACAATTGTAGAATCACTACAGGAAAGCTGTCAGCAACTACAGGACATCCATGTTCCTGCAAATTTGTTGGTGCATTCCACAGATATTGTGGACCATAGGTTTTCAGATTGCTGATATTTTTCTTCATTGGTGTTTGGCATTTTAATGTTATTTCTTGTTCACATACAATCAAGGCACAAATTCTACAACAGTAATGCTGTTCCTTCAGCAATTATATAAAAGGAACCTTAGGTCCCACATCACCGGGTTCAGGAACAGTTATTAAGTTTCAAGCATCAGGCACCTGAACCAGCCTTGATAACTTCACTCACTTCAACACTGAACTAATTCCATAACCTATGGAATCACTTTCAAGGACTTTAAAACTTATGTTCTCGGTACTGTTTATTTATCTCTCTCTCTATCTATCTGTCCATCTATCTATCTTTTATCTATTCATTCAATAGTTTCAATATGTGCATTTAATGTCAGAGAAATGTATACAATATACTTCCTGAAATTCTTTTTCTTCGCAGACATCCATGAAAATAGAGGAGTGCCCTAAAGAATGAATGACAGTTAAGACGTTAGAACACCAAACCCCCCCCCAACTCCCCCTCCCACGCACAAGCAGCAGCAAGGTAACGACCCCCCACCCCCTACCCCCACCAGCAAAAAAAGCATCAGTCAAGCGTTCACTCATTCATTTGTTTCATCTGCACAGTTTGACTTCTTTTGCAGATTGGTTGCTTGTCAGTTATTGTGTGTAGTTTTTCATTTATTCTATTGTATCCCTTTGTTCAACTGTAAATGCCCGCAAGAAAATTAATCTTAGGGTAGTTTATGGTGACATATACATACCTTGATAATATATTTATTTTGAACCTTGAACTGTGTACTTTAATTTGGTAATCAGCTAAAATACAGAAAGAGGAAAAGGCGTCTAGGGCCTCCCTGAAGTTTCCAGAAATAACTTACGAAGCTTGAGAGACAGGCAACTCTCCCTAATTTTCCGGGTGTTTTTTTAAATTCTGAGCACTTTTAGGAGACATGTCAGTCAGGCCAATTTAACTGGCGCAGGATAGAATATGAAAGTAATCACAGTGCTGTCCCACTTTCAAAATGCTTCTGCATTCTGTTATAAACATGGAATTTATCATTGGATGTCTGTCTTAGAACATGTAAAAATAACAGCCACCACTTGTTCTCAACTGCGGAATCAAATATGTGGTGAATAGTTCAACTGTGGCCAAAAAAAAATGGATCTTACCAACAGAAGGTAAGAAATTCAGTGGGCTGGCCTGTCATTTCTGACAATTACAACATTTATTAACTGTTACTAAGCCAAAGGGGAGGCATAAAGTTGAATTTATTGCAAATTCCAATATTGCTTTCACCAGCAATATGATCATACAGCTCAAAGTGAAGTTTATTTGTCCTATGCAGAAATGCATGCATACACAGGTGTAATGAAATATGTCCATGATAAATTCCTGACCTTTTTCTGTTATCCATGTTAATATATTACCACCACTTTTACGCACACTTATCTTGTGCACTAATGTTCAGGTAGCTATCAAATGCCTTATAGAAGTCCAAATATATATATTTTTTGGATTAACAATCAGTAACTAATGGTTACTGTTGTGACTGATGGTGGGTCTCAATGATTTACAGTGGTGCTGATGAACCCTGTAGAATTTTCTCTATTTCTGCAGAAATAAGACCTAAAATGTGTTCAGATCTTCATTTAAGTCTTATTTAAGTCTTCATTTAAGAGACTACTAGACAGGTATATGGAGGAATCTAAGGTGGGGGCTTATATGGGAGGCAGGGTTTGAGGGTCGGCACAACATTGTGGGCCGAAGGGCCTGTACTGTGCTGTACTATTCTATGTTCTAAAACTAGACTTGCTAAAGTCTCTGTTCATGTGTCCACTATAAGAAAAACACTGAACAAGAATAATGCTCATGGAAGGCTATCACGGAGGAACAACTTCTCTCCAAAACAAAAAATTGCTGCACGTCTCAAGTTTGCAAAGGTCCACCTCAATGTTCTACAACAGCAGTCCCCAACCACTGGGCCGTGGGCCGCAGACCGATACCGGGCCAAAAAACATGTGCTACTGGGCCGTGAGGAAACGATATGAGTCAGCTGCACCTTTCTTCATTCCCTGTCACACACTGTTGAACTTGAACATAGGGTTGTCAACTGTCCCGTATTTGCCGGGACATCCCGTATATTGGTCTAAATTGGTTTGTCCCATATTTCCCCCGCTAAGGTAGAGCGTTCCTATGAAACCTTTTGTGCCGAAATGGCGTGAGTAGAAGAAGCAGTTACATTAATTTATATGGGAAAAAAATTTTGAGCGCTCCCAGACCCAAAAAGTAATCTAACAAATCATACCAAATAACACATAAAACCGAAAATAAATAGCACTAACATATAGTAAAAGCAGGAATTATACAATAAATACACAGCCTGTATAAATTAGAAATAATGCATGTACAGTATAGTGGGGAAGATGAAGGCAAAACCGATTTGTGGGGAAAAAGATCGGCACATATGCGCATGCGCACATCACATTCGCACGTCATGCATGCACACACAGGTGCCCGCGCAAGGCTTCATGGTCATGGTAGTCTTTCCGGGGGTAAAGTGTCCCGGGATTTGACTGCTACTTTTGTGCCCTTTTTGGGAGTGAGAAAGTTGGCAACCCTAACTGTAAAAGCCATGTTGAGGTGAGTTTAACCCGACTTGAACATCCCACCCGGTCGGCCAGTCCGCAAGAATATTGTCAATATTAAACTGGTTCTCGGTCGGGGACCCCTGTTCTACAATGCTTCTGGGGCAATGTTCTGTGGACAGATGAGACAAAAGTTGAACTTTTTGGCAGAAATGCACTTTGCTATGTTTGGAGGAAAAAAGGCATTGCATACCAACACTAAAACCTCATCCCAACTATGAAGCATGATGGAAGGAACAATATGATTTGGATTTATTTTGCTGCCTCAGGGCCTAGACAACTTGCGATCATTGAGGGAACAATGAATTCAAAATTATATCCAGCCATTTTACAGGAGAATGTCGGGGTAGCAGTCCATCACCTGAAGCTGAAAAGAAGTTGGAGAATGGAACAAGACAATGATCCAAAAGACAAGAGTAAATTAGCATCAGAATGGTTTAAAAAGAAGAACGTTCATGTTTTGGAATGGTCAAGTCAAAGTCCTGACCTTAATCCGAGAGAAATTGTGGAGGGACGTGAAGCAAGCAGTTCATGCAAGGAAGCCCACCAACATCCACCAACATTATGAGGAATGGCCTAATAGTAAGACAATAAGACCATAAGACAGAGGAGCAGAATTAGGCCATCTGGCCCATCGAGCCTGCTCTGCCATTCAATCATGGCTGATCCTCTTTTTTTTTATCACCTCTTCATCCCCAGTTCATGGCCTTCTCACCATAACCTTTGATGCCATGTCCAATCAAGAACCTATCAATCTCTGCCTTAAATACACCCAGCAACCTGGCCTCCACAGCTGCATGTGGCAAGAAATTCCACAAATTTACCACTCTTTGGTTACAGAAATTTTCCTGCATCTCTGTTTTGAAAGGACACCCCTCTATCCTGAGGCTGTGCCCTCTTGTACTAGAATCTCCCACCAGGGAAAACATCCTTTCCACATCTACTCTGTCTAGGCCTTTCAACATTCGAAAGGTTTCAATGAGGTCCACCCCCCACCATCCTTCTGAATTCCAGGGAGTATCCAGAGTAAGCCAGAGCCATCAAACATTCCTCGTATGATAACTCTTTCATTCCTGGAATCATCTTTGTGAACCGCCTCAGGACCCTCTCCAATGCCAGCATATCTATTCTAAAATGAGGAGTCCAAAGCTGTGCACAACACTCAAGGTGCAGCCTCACCAGTGCCTTATAAAACCTCAGCATCACATCCTTGCTCTTGTATTCTAGACCTCTTGAAATGAATACTAACGTGGCATTTGCCTCCCTCGCCCTACCGAGTCAGCCTGCAAGTTAACCTTCTCCCAAGTTAACCATCTCAGATTCCTGGATTTTCTCCCCATTTCAAAAATAATCCACACATTTATTTCTACTACCAAAGTGCATGACCATGCATTTTCCAACACTATATTTCATTTGCCACTTTCTTGCCCAATCTCCTAAACTGTCCAAGTCCTTCTGCATCCTACCTGTTTCCTCAACACTACCTGCCCCTCCACCAAGCTTCGTATCGTAGAAACATAGAAACATAGAAAATAGGTGAAGGAGTAGGCCATTCGGCCCTTCGAGCCTGCACCGCCATTTATTATGATCATGGCTGATCATCCAACTCAGAACCCTGCCCCTGCCTTCCCTCCATACCCCCTGATCCCCGTAGCCACAAGGGCCATATCTAACTCCCTCTTAAATATAGCCAATGAACTGGCCTCAACTGTTTCCTGTGGCAGAGAATTCCACAGATTCACCACTCTCTGTGTGAAGAAGTTTTTCCTCATCTCGGTCCTAAAAGGCTTCCCCTCTATCCTCAAACTGTGGCCCCTCGTTCTGGACTTCCCCAACATCGGGAACAATCGTCCTGCATCTAGCCTGTCCAATCCCTTTAGGATCTTATACGTTTCAATCAGATCCCCCCTCAATCTTCTAAATTCCAACGAGTACAAGCCCAGTTCATCCAGTCTTTCTTCATATGAAAGTCCTGCCATCCCAGGAATCAATCTGGTGAACCTTCTTTGTACTCCCTCT
Organism: Mobula hypostoma; assembly: GCF_963921235.1. Lineage (NCBI taxonomy): Eukaryota > Metazoa > Chordata > Chondrichthyes > Myliobatiformes > Myliobatidae > Mobula > Mobula hypostoma. The sequence goes on from NC_086110.1 coordinate 57,986,352, forward strand.
ATGGCAAGGATGTCTTTCCTCAGATTAGGGGACCAAAACTGCACACAATACTCCAGGTGTGGTCTCACCAAGGCCTTGTACAACTGCAGTAGTACCTCCCTGCTCCTGTACTCGAATCCTCTCGCTATAAATGCCAGCATACCATTCGTCTTTTTCACCGCCTGCTGTACCTGCATGCCCACTTTCAATGACTGGTGTATAATGACACCCAGGTCTCGTTGCACCTCCCCTTTTCCTAATCGGCCACCATTCAAATAATAATCTGTTTTCCTATTTTTGCCACCAAAGTGGATAACTTCACATTTATCCACATTAAATTGCATCTGCCATGAATTTGCCCACTCACCCAACCTATCCAAGTCACCCTGCATTCTCTTAGCATCCTCCTCACAGCTAACACTGCCACCCAGCTTCGTGTCATCCACAAACTTGGAGATGCTGCATTTAATTCCCTCATCCAAGTCATTAATATATATTGTAAACAACTGGGGTCCCAGCACTGAGCCTTGCGGTACCCCACTAGTCACCGCCTGCCATTCTGAAAAGGTCCCGTTTATCCCCACTCTTTGCTTCCTGTCTGCTAACCAATTCTCCACCCACACCAATACCTTACCCCCAATACCGTGTGCTTTAAGTTTGCACACTAATCTCCTGTGTGGGACCTTGTCTAAAGCCTTTTGAAAATCCAAATATACCACATCCACTGGTTCTCCCCTATCCACTCTATTAGTTACATCCTCAAAAATTTCTATGAGATTCGTCAGACATGATTTTCCTTTCACAAATCCATGCTGACTTTGTCCGATCATTTCACCGCTTTCCAAATGTGCTGTTATCACATCTTTGATAACTGACTCCAGCAGTTTCCCCACCACCGACGTTAGGCTAACCGGTCTATAATTCCCCGGTTTCTCTCTCCCTCCTTTTTTAAAAAGTGGGGTTACATTAGCCACCCTCCAATCCTCAGGAACTAGTCCAGAATCTAACGAGTTTTGAAAAATTATCACTAATGCATCCACTATTTCTTGGGCTACTTCCTAAAGCACTCTAGGATGCAGACCATCTGGCCCTGGGGATTTATCTGCCTTCAATCCCTTCAATTTACCTAACACCACTTCCCTACTAACATGTATTTCGCTCAGTTCCTCCATCTCACTGGACCCTCTGTCCCCTACTATTTCTGGAAGATTATTTATGTCCTCCTTAGTGAAGACAGAACCAAAGTAATTATTCAATTGGTCTACCATGTCCTTGCTCCCCATAATCACTTCACCTGTTTCTGTCTCATCTGCAAACTTGGCAACAAAGCCATCTAGTCCATCAACTAAATCATTTATATACTTCATAAGAAGTGGTCCCAATACCAATCCCTGCGGAACACCATTAGTCACTGGCAGCCAACCAGTGAAGGATCCTTTTATTCCCACTTGCTGCCTCCTACCAATCAGACAATGCCCTAACCATGATAATAACTTTCCTGTAATACCATGGGCTCTTAACTTGGTAAGCAGCCTCATGTGTGGAACCTTGTCAAGGGCCTTCTGAAAGTCCAGATATACAACATCCACTACATCTCCTTTATCTATCCTACTTGTAATCTTCTCAAAGAATTCCAATAGGTTTGTCAGGCAGGATTTTCCCTGAAGGAAACCGTGCTGACTTGTCCTGTGTCACCAAGTACTCCATCAGCTCATCCTTAACAATTGACTCTAACATCTTCCCTACCACTGAGGTCAGGCTAACTGGTCTATAATTTCCTTTCTGCTGCCTTCCACCCTTCTTAAAGAGTGGAGTAACATTTGCAATTTTCCAGTCCTCTGGCACCATGCCAGAGTCCAATGATTTTTGAAAGATCATTTCTAATGCCACCACAATCTCTAGCGCTACCTCTTTCAGAACCCTAGGGTGCAGTTCCTCTGGTCTGGGTGACTTATGTACCTTTACGTCTTTCAGCTGTTTGAGCACCTTCTCTCTTGTAATAGTAACTGTACCCATTTCTCTTCTTGCACACGCTACAACATCGGGCATAGTGCTAGTGTCATTCACAGTGAAAACCAAATACTCCTCTACTCATTTAGTTCATTAGTCATCTCGTTGTCCCCCATTATTATTTCTCCTGCCTTATTTTCTAGCGGTGCTATATCTACTCTCATTTCTCTTTTATTTTTAACATACTTGAAAAAACTTTTACTATCCACTTTGCTATTATTTGCTAGCTTGCTTTCATATTTCATCTTTTCCCTTCTAATGATTTTTTTAGTTGCTCTCTGAAGGTTTTTAAAAACTTCCCGATTCACTATCTTCCCACTAATTTTTGCTTTGTTGCATGCCCTTTATTTTGCTTTTACAATAGTTTTGACATCCCTTGTCAGCCACGGTTGCACTATTTTACCATTTGAATATTTCTTCATTTTTGAAATACACGTGTCCTGTACCTTCCTCATTTTTCCCAGAAACATACAGCATTGCTGCTCTACTGACACCACTGCAAGCAGCTTCCTCCAATTTATTTTGGCCAACTCCTCTCTCATACCACTGTAATTTCCCTTACTCCACTGAAATGCTGCTACATCAGACTTCACTTTCTCCCTATCAAATTTCAAGTTGAACACAATCATATTGTGATCACTGGTTCCTAAGGGTTCTTTTACCTTAAGCTCCCTAATCGCTTTCGGTTCATTACATAGCACCCAATCCAGTATAGCTGATCCCCTAGTAGGCTCAATGACAAACTGCTATAAAAAGTTATATCTTTGGCATTCAACAAAGTCACTCTCTTGAGATCCATTACCAACCTGATTCTTCCAATCAACCTGCATTTTAATATCGCCCATGACTACCATATCATTGCCCTTTTGACTCGTCTTTTTCTATTTCTTGTTGTAACCTGTGGTCCACCTCCCAGCCACTATTGGGAGGCCTGTATATATAACTGCCATCAACACCCTTTTACCCTTGCAGTTTGTTAACTCAACCCATGAGGATTCAACATCTTCCGATCCTATGTCACATCTTTCTACTGATTTGATACCATTTTTTACTAGTAGAGCCACACCACCCCTTCTGCCTACCTTCCTCTCCCTCTGATATAACATGTAACCTTGGACATTCAGCTCCCAACTACAAATGTCCTTCAGCCACTATTCTGTGATGGCCACAACATCATACCTGGTAATCTGTAATATTGCGATAAGATCATCCACTTTATTTCTTATGCTACGCGTATTTAAATACAACACCTTGAGCACTGTATTTGCTATCCTTTCTGATTCAGCATTCCTTATGATTTGATACTCAGCCTGTTGGCTGCAACTAAGGGTCCTTTCTCTTGGCCCTTCAGGACAAAAATAACTTTGTACCAGGAAAGGCCAACCGAGGACGATCGGCTCAATTCCTCCAAGCCGATGTGCAGGACTGACCAACAATTACTGGAAACGTTTGGTTGAAGTTATTGCTGTACAAGGGGGTCACATCAGTTACTGAAAGCAAAGGTTCCCATATTTTTCCAACAAATACATGTGATAATGGACCATTTTTCTCAATAAATAAATAAATGAACATGTACAGTTCGACCTTCACTAATCTGGCACCATTGGGATCTGAGGAGTGCTGGATTAGTGAAAGTGCCGGATTATTGAAGGAACCGGATTACAGGTAGCCGGATTAGTGAAGGTCAACCTGTATTATGTTTTTTGTGTTATTTATTTAATTGTGTTCTCTTTATCTCACTTTAGGACTTGTGTGAAGATCTGATCACATTTCAGGTCATTGTTATGCAGAAGTAGAGAAAAGTCTATGGGATTTGCAAACTTTTTATCACACTGTATAATCTATTTTCATGGTTTAGATATTAATGACCATTTGTACTGTAGCCAGGTATGTTGATGATATAAAGATAGGTGCATTAGCAAGTTCAGAGGAGGACACAGAGATCCTCCAAAGGGATAGAGATAGTTTAAGTGAATGAGCAAAAAGAGAGCAGATGGACTACAATGTGGTAAAATATACGACTATCTACTTTGGACAGGCAGAATTAAAAGCAGCTGGTTACAGCAAAGGAGTATTGCATGTTACTGAACAGATGAACTTGGGGTATTGCTACACAAAACTAAAGGGTTGGCATACAGACACTATGCATTTGGAAGGCTCATTGAATATCAGTCTTCAGTGCAAGGGGTGGTGTGTAAAATGCTAGAGAGTACAGAAGTATAGGAATAATCTCACCCTCTCACTCTCACACACACCCACACTCTCTCCATCTCTCATTCTCTCTCTCTGTCACTCTTGACTCCAAAAGTCTGTCAGCTTATTTGTGAGTGCTTGTATCAAATAAATGACGGCATTTCATATCTACTAACTGCTTCTCTGCAGTGAATTCGTTCATGAATCAACAGGACGGACCAGCCCGACGCCCATCACGCCACACCACCTCCGACGTCTCCTTCCTTGGATAGTTGCAGCAAGCAAGTGGCATGAGAGCCTGGTCCATGTAACAACCGAGGCCACACAGTTCCCTCCCCGTCAGTTCCACCAATAAACCAGTGAACCTTCAAAAATGGATGTTGAGATCAAGTCTGGATGAGCCATGAATGAGGGAGCAGGTGAGAATGGACTGCTCCTGCTCCTTTTTTTATACTTATTAAGCATCTGTATCCAATGCAATGAAAATCAGTCTTTTTAGGCTTTCATTTCTAACATTCCAAACACTTCACCAGGAATTCTGCTGTCTTTTCAAAGATCTTTATTTTTCCAGAGACGAATGCAATTACACTATTTCAGTGGGCATCACACCATACTGGAAATATAGCCACACACAACCGGCTTTGAGTTGTGTTTTCCATGTCAGATGCATTTAATTCACAATCAATACTTAGTTTCAAAGGATCACAGAACAATTACAGATCAAGTGAAATAAGCCACTTGGTCTCCACAAACGTTTGCACAGTTCTCCTCCCACTAGCCCCCATGTAACCCTGCTAGAATAGCCTTTTATTTCTGCCTCCCATTTATCCACCTTTCCTTACGTTATTTGCCTTAGCTACAGAAAAGTAGACAAGGCACTGGATCAACCATCATAATGTTGAATGGAAAGCAAGCGTGAGAGGGCATATGGTCTGCACATGTTACTATTTCTCAAGTTGCATGTGGCAGCAATTTCCAAATACTAACCATTCACTCAGTAAAGCAATATCCCTACTGTATTTATTTGTGACAAGCTTATACTTACGGCCCCTGGATTTCATTTTGTCAGTATCAGGATTACAATTGTTGATGCTACCTTTAAACTGCTCTACCATTCAATAAAATCATAATTAATCAGAAAGTGAAGCTGAAAGTGGATGATTACAAATAAGAAAATTAGTAGAAGCAGAAGCCAGCTAGAAAACTAGAAATAACTGCATGTGACGCAAGTGTAAAAAACACAATAAGTAATTTGGAAGCCAAATAGAATGTTGGCCTTTACAAATGAGGGATGTAATATAGGGAAAATAGAAGCAGGAAAATCTTACTACAACTGTACAAAGCTCTCATGAAGTACACCTAGAATACCGCATCCTGTCTTCTTAATTAAAGAGAATTATGCTTGCATTCAAAGCAGTTAAGAGAAGGTCTACTAAGTTGATTCCTGGCTTGAAGGGACTTCCCGATGAGGTAAGGTCGAGAGGTCAAGCCGATACTCATTAGTGCTCAGAAGAAAGATGGGTGATCTTATTGAAACATTCTAAACAGATTTCCAGGAGCAGTTGATGAGAGATTTTTTTTCCCTTGTGGGATAATCTGGAACTAGGGGGCATAAATTTCAGAATAAGGGTTCACTATTTAAGAGGTGAATTCCTTTGCTCAAAGGGATTAGCTCAGGTAGGCATATTGATCAGTATGGAGGAGATGGACCGAAAGGCCTGTTTCTGTGCTGTGTAACTCTAAAGAGTTTTAATTATGAGGAATTCTGTTTGGAAGCTGAACAATTGAGTATATATTGAAGGCTGTGGCAGCCTTTTTTTTTGGTCTTTCGGAGAACCAGTGTGGAGCTGAGATTAGTCACAAATAGCACTGAATGGCAGAGTAGTTTCATGGAGCCGTTGGCCTATTCCCGCTCCTGTTTCTTATCTCCTAATGTTTTTTAAATGAATTCTATGGCATTCACTTGTCAACTATGTTAACTGAGGCATTAATTTGTTTATTTTGATATGTCCATTACAATAGCAAAGCAATAGCTTTCAATTGTGTTAAAGCAGGCAAATGTTGCTGCCACATACAGTGCAGGCTGGACTCCGAACCCTGAAAATATAAAGGTTGAAATTCATTCCTTGTTTTTAAAGAGGAAGCAAGCTCACAAGTGAATCATTTGTTCCCACCAAGCTCCCAGCAAACTGCAACAAATCTAAAAACTTTAATTCTTCCCTTAAGCTGCAACAGCGGGATGAATTCAAATGCATTATTAATACATCATTCCAAATCAAAAACACAGACATTTAGGTTTAACATGCCAAAAAAAATCTTAATTACTATGCCTGTAAATAGATTTTCAATTTCAGCATTTGGATATGACCCAGTTTCACAAACTCTATATGTGCTTTATACAAGTTAAGCTAATTCTTCAGGGACAACTGAGCAAAGAGTGGATGGTTTCATGACAGGAAGTAATATAGGATAAAAAGGTTGGGTTTTATTTCAAAGACTTCTAGCATGAATTTGTAAATAAGAATCTAGGGGAGAAAAACCCACAAATTGTGTCATGTATCCCAAATCATAACAAACACCATTTCCCTTTAAAATATTGAAGCAAGAATTTCAAATTGCTGAATTCTAAAGTTCAATCTGGCGGTTTCTTGGTTAAATTTCACCACATTTGCAAGTATTTGATGATAATATCAGTCTCTCAGCTTAGTTTATTTTATGCTGGGAAGAAAGAGCTGGACTGGAAATCCTTAGTGTATGCTCAGTCTATCAAGGGCCTGATAAGCATAATGAATTAGCCAGTTTGTCTGGGCTTGGGTCCCTCCTCCTTGCCACAAAACTTCCTGTAAGTTAAAAAAAAGTGCAATGTGCACAGAAAAGTCCAATTCTTTGGGAAACATTTTCTGGTGTGGCCTAAAACTTGGGCTCAGCAGGAAGCAAAGGAGCAATGATTTATCTCATGCTTAGCCAAGCAATGTCTACAATTCCTGGTTGTTTGATTAGCCACACAAGGAGTTTTTCATTGCAGTAACTTCTTGCTTAAGTATAAAAGTGTTGATGGTTGATTTTTAACCACAGGTCATCAGTCTCTTTTAGGTTTTTACTGGGTGCTATATTAATATCCTTATAAAGATATTAAAAATTATCAATAGAGACATTTGTTGTAACTTGACATTTTAAAGTTCATTTTCTGTGTAATTTTAAATAGGAACAATATATTCCTGAAGCATTAACAGTACCTTGGCAACAATTGCATTTGTGGGAAGGTGAGCTGATTCATTGACATACTAGAATTTGCTGTAAGTTCAACATTTTACCTCGCTTTTGGATTTTGCTCTCCATTGAAGTACCCTCAATGTTGTAGGTGCAGAGGAATTTCACTTGAAGATCTGTATCTCCAGCAAGGCTTCTTAGCTATAGGTAACGCAAATCACCCATTGGGTACCTAGTTCTTGCGCACAAGTTGCTAGCAGTGTTCCCATTTAATAGTCAGAAAATACTAGACACCACACGGTTAATGTCTGCCTTGTGCTTGCAATGAACAAGGCTGTTCACGTGTAGCACAGATTCATAAAAATAACCCAGTGCTGTTTTAACGCAACCTGCTGATCATCACGGAGCAGCTGAAAATTCCCTGAGGTGAAATAAAGAAATGGCAGGACCAACAATGTCCCATAGAACCACACCTCCCCTGTTGATAGACCATGGAACGACATTCAATACTGTTAAAAAAGGAAGTTTTGCATCTATATAGCTTCTTTCAGGGCTGAAGACCTCCAAAATAAACCACTTGAAATATCTTTAGTGTAGGATTACTTTGGTATCATATGAAACACACCAAGCAATCTGCATACAATAAGCATCTACAATTGTCAATGAAAATAAGAAGATAATCTGTTTTTTTGATAGTGTTGACTAGGAGATAAATATTGCATAGGCCTTCCCATCTCAAGACAGGGATCACAGCATCTTCTGAGGAGGGCTCAGGAATTTTTTCTTTTGCACGGATAGACACTCAGTAGAACAGATGAGGTTCTGTCCTTAAGACTCTGTGGTGGATCTCTGACTCCACAACCATGCATAGCAGAAGCAAGAGTTCTTCCCATTCGACCACAGCATGTATATTTGAATTTAAGGAATTTCTGTTAAAAAAGCAATGAATGAAGTAGGTTGTTTTCCAGTGGGCACTAATCAATTGTAAATGGTATAGAGTAGACTGAGAGATTCAAATGTTTATTGGAAGAAGTTACTAAAGGTCATTTTCAGTTACCTGCAGCTAAGGAAGGGCCACTCAGAAAAGCATGATGGACAGATGGGATTACTACTTCAATTTTCCACCCACACACCATTCAGATGTAGACGTTCATTCGTTATGTGCCATGTCGTCTAGCATGGGCGACCTTGGTCTTTCCATGACCATGATTGTCTATGGCAAATTTTTCCACAGAAGCAGATTGCCATTGCCTTCTTCTGGGTAGTGTCTTTACAAGACGGGTGGCCCCAGCGAATACTAATGCTCTTCAGAGATTGTCTGCCTGGCATTGGTGGTCACATAACCAGGACTTATGATATGCACCAGCTGCCTATATGTCCACTGTTGTGTATGTGGCCTGTTTACACATCTATATTATTAATAACAACACTGGAGATGGGAACTAAGTTTCATGGTTCTTTACTGGTAGAGTCCGAACTTTGAAACACATGTATACAGATCGATACGCACCTAATAGTGCATGTAACGACCTGTTACTACAACATAAAGTAGTCCCTTATTATAATGTAGGCTATACGGTACACTCCTCCCCTTTTATTTTAATAGTGTATCAACTTTTTTTACTGGGGCACTATGCCAAGCAAATATGTTTACCCTTAACATACAACCACCTACCATTTGTTTACAAATTATAACAAAGTAACTTAATAATATCAAATTATAACAAGCCTCCTTTTTCTTTTTTTAACTTTTGGTCTAAGACCCATTTAGAGCTCAAGTCTCTGGGGAGGTCTTCTCTGCCTCTTCAGAAAACATCTGTCCTGAAACGTTTACTTTGGGGCATAAGTCTCCACAGGTACATCAGGTGGGTCATCAGCACTGATGACAGGCTTATCTGTAGATGAGGCTGATGTGGTCACATCAGGAGTGTTTGCTTCTATGACAGGGGAGTCCAGGCAAGGTGTTGTGTTTTTCACCTGAGCATCCAGGATTTGGTCCACATGACGTCTCCATATGTTCTCTCCCACCTTCACTGTATACATCAGTGGCCCATCTATGGCAGAAATTGTACCCAGCTGCTACTTTTCAGTCCGGTAATCCCACGCAAGAACTGACTGTGCCACACTGAAGCTCCGCGTTAGCTTAGCATTTAAGTGTTTGAACTGTCTGTTCTCCACATCACGCCATACATCTGGTTTGAGAAGATCCGTGCGGGACCTCAGGTTCCTATTCAGAAATATCATCGCTGGAGTCTGATTAGTGGTTGCATGTACTGCATTATGATAGGCAAGGAGGAAGGTGTCTATCTTGTGTTGCAGTGGTCGATTTTCGCTGTCCATTGCCTTGATGGCTTTCTTGAATGTCTGCACAAATCTTTCTGCCAAGCCATTGTGGATAGATGGTAAGAGGCAGATGTAAAGTGCTTAATTCTATTGTTCTTCACAAAACTTTGGAATTCTTCAGGGACAGGTTGTCATCCATTGTCTGTTCAATTTTGTTCTGGTATGCCATTCCTGGTGAGCATGGTCCTCAGCACTGTAATGGTCTTTTCCAATGTGGTTGTCTTCATTTTGATGACCTCTGGCCATTTGGAATGTCCATCGACGGCGAAAAAAAGATAGAGTCCATGAATGGTCCAGCAAAGTCGATGTGCACTCGCTGCCATCGTGATGAGGGCCACTCCCGTGGATGGAGAGGGGCTTGTGGTGGTGTGTTCTGGATCTTTTAACATCCAGGGCAGTTCTTGGTCAGGTCCTCAATTTTTTCATCGATTCTTGGCCACCACACGTAGGCATGGGCAAGACTTTTCATCTTCACGGTACCCAGTTGCCCCTTATGCAGTTCCTCCAGCACTCTAGTGCATAGCTTGGGAGGAATCACAACTCGTGAACCACACATTAGAGTGTCCCAACACACTGACAACTGCTATTTCCTCACTGAGAAGGCTGGAAACAGTGTGTTACCACGTGCTGGCCATCCCTTTACCATGATGTCATACACTTTTGACAACATAGGGTCATTGCGGGTTTCTCTTTCAATGAGACTGTTTGTCACTGGTAATTGTCCAACTATTGTTGTGTGAAAGACCGCTGCTGAATCCATTTGTGTCGTTATCTCTGAAGTCGGCAGTGGTAAACGTGACAAACCATCTGGGTTGCCATGTTGCTTGGTCCCCTTGTGTTCAATGTCATACATGTGACCTCCTAAGAAAATAGACCATCGCTACAGCCTTTGTGCTGTCATCACTGGAACGCCTTTTCTTGGGTTGAAGATTGACACGGGAGACTGTTGGTCAGTCAGCTGGGTAAACTTTTGACCATACAGGTAGTGACTGAATTTCTTGACTCCCCACACGAGGCTTAGGGCCTCTCTGTCAATCTGTGCGTAGTTGCGTTCAGCTGAAGTTAGCGTTCTTGAGGCAAAGGCTATTGGTCTTTCTGAGCCATCTGGATACTTGTGCGATAACACAGCTCCTATCCCATGGGGCAAGGCATCACAAGCCAGTCGGATTGGTAAGGAGGGGTCAAAGTGCGCCAGCACCCCTTAAGAATCTTTCAGTTTCTTAAAATGCTCTCTCACAGCTCTCAGTCCACTTCCATTGTGTCCCTGTCTGTAATAAGTGCATTTATTGGGTGTAGGACTGTGGATAGGTTAGGCAAGAACTTGTGGTAGTAGTTCACTAGTCCAAGATATGCTCTCAGCTGAGACACATTTTCAGGTGGTGGTGCCTTAAGCACTGCTTCTATCTTGTCTTGAGACGTGTAAGAGATCCTTGTCGATCACATGCCCACAGTAGGAGATTTCCTTTTTGAAAAACTCACATTTCTGTCGATTAGCTCTGAGCCCATATTCTCGTAACCTGGTGAGCACTTGTTCAAGGTTAGAAAGATGGTCGTCATCATCTTTGCCCGTAACTATGATGTCATCCAGGTAACACTGAGTCCCTGGAATCCCCTGCAGGACCTGGTCCATTGCCCTTTGCCAGATTGCAGAAGCTGATGCTCTCCCAAACACCAACCTGTTGTACTGGTAAAGTCCTTTGCGTGTATTTATTGTCAGGTATTTCTTGGATGCATCATCGATTTCCATTTGGAGATAAGCCTGGGCCAAATTGATTTTTGTGAAATGTTCCCCTCCTGACAGGGAAATAAAGATGTCCTCAATATGAGGTAGAGGATGCTGTACTGTGCGGGGAACTGGGTTAACACTCAATTTAAAGTCTCCACATATGCGCACCTTGCTTGGTTTTGTGCTGGAGGTTTTCTTCATCACTGGAACATTAGGCGTGGTCCATTCACTCCAATCCACCTTTGACGGGACCCCAGTCTGCTCCAGATTTTTCAGTTCTGCCTCTACTGTAGGACAATTTGCATATGGCACTGGTCTGGCTTTGTGAAATTTTGGGCATGCACTTTCCTCAATCTTGGTCTTTGCATTCATGCACTGAAGTGTTCCTATTCCTTTCATGAACACTTTCTCAGAGTCAGCAAGTATTTGGGACAGTCTCTCAAATGTAGCCTTGCTGCCCTCCTTTGCTGACACAACTAGTGCCTTCATAGCGTGCCAATCCAACTGAATTTTCCTGAGCCATTCACGTCTCAGCAATGGTGGTCCTCCATTTTTCAGTACATAGAGGTTCAGCTGCTGTGTTTTGTATCCGTAGGTCGCTGTCACTTTAATTTTCCCTTTGGGATGCTCTCTCTGTCCTGTGTAAGTCTTTAGCAGTAATTTAGTTCATTTCAGAGGTATGTGAGAATACAGTCATTTGTACATGTACAGAGATTACTGTTAAAGCTGAGCCTGTGTCCAACTCCATTTTCAGTTTCACATCTGCCACTTGTGGAGTGATCCATATTACTCTTCGGTCATCTGTCTCTTTCATGCTGTGAAGTTGCAGACAAGACAATTCACTTTTGTCAGTGTCGTTTTCATCAGAACTGCTTTCTTTCATTTTGTGTACATTGTTGTATTTTCCTTTCTGGGGTTTCTTGCTTTTCTGTATTCTGTCCTTTTTCTGCTGTTTACTAGCTATGCATACTCTGACAATGTGGCCCTGTTTGCCACGGTTTCTGCATTCTTAGTCTTTAAACCAACCGTCCTCAGGGTCATGTGACATGTTCCCACAGTGGTAACGTTCCTTTTTTGCATTTCTGTTCAGTGACGTTTTATTTGTAGCATATTCCAGAGGTTTTTGTTGTATCTCTGCAGCACCCCATGCTGCTGTTTCCATTGATATTGCAATGTTCAGCGCCTTCTCTAATATAAGCTCTTTTTCACACAGGAGGTTCTTCTGTGTGGTTTCACAGTGCATGCCACACACTAACCTGTCCCTCAATGCGTCCTATAGACCAGCTCCAAGTTGACAATGTTCCAATAATTTGCACAATTCAGCACAATATTCAGAAATACCTTCATTTTTGCTCTGATTCCGTTTGTGAAATTTAGATCTTTCTGCGATGACCAGTGGTTTGGGGTTTAAATGTTGTTGGAGAGTGTCTATTATTCAGACATTTTGTCAGCTGGCTTTTCAGGGGTTAACAAGCTCCATAGCAGCCTGTATGTTTTTGCTCCCATAATACTGAGTAAGACGCTGGCTTTCTTTTCATCATTAACATCGTTAACATCACAATATAACTCCACTCTTTCAATGTAAGTTACCCAGTTTTCAATGCCACTATCAAATGCTGTAATGGTTCCAATCATTGCCATCTTTGTTACGTTAATTTAGCCCCTTTTTTCCTTGTTTCCTTTTTAGCTATCTCCTTACAGTCACAGCACATTTCACTTGACTCCCGTGTCCACAAGCGCACTCCGTCTAGATGTGTGTGTTGCTCCTTTTCATCTCCCTTCTCCTCTGAGTGTCGATATCAACTAAAACACGACGTTCCAATAAGATGTAGGTTCATAATTCTCTTCACCAATTTGTTGTGTATGTGGCCTGTTACTATATACACAACTATATTATTAATAACAACGCTGGAGACGGGAAGTGAGGCTACGTCCACACTAGTCCAGATAAATCCGTAACCAAAGCTTTTACTCTTCGTTTTGACCCTCCGTCCACACTGAAACAGCGTTTTCCTCCCCCGAAAGCAGAGCTTTTCTAAAACGCTCTCCAGAGTGTTTAAATGTGAAAACGCCAGTTGGGCGTTGTAATGTGTACAGGGTAGCCGAAGGTTTTAAAAAACCTGTCGTCCCTTTCATGGGTGAAAAGACTATGGCTGTAGGAAATGTTTCCAGGGTGACCCCTCTGTGGGAGTGGGGGAGATGTTGGTGGGGCCACCCAGGGGTCTGTGTGTCCATATGTGCAGCTATTGTAGTGGCTGTGAGGCTGGTATTGTGGCAGTGAAAAGTACTGGGGGGAGCCATCATATTCCTCATCATTGCAAATCCCTCTGCAACAGAGTTAGTCAGTTTTTCAATGGTTGTCATCAGCCGGGTCATACTGTCCGTGGACTCCCTGTCAGTTGCCTCCATACGCTGCAGTATTTGTTTTTTTTCAGTTTTAAGTCCTCCTGCGCGAGAGCCAACAGCTGTTGGTTGTTTGGCAATTTCCTTTTAATTTTTTCTAGTCTGTAACTGGACAAACACACACCAAGTATACCGTTTCCTCTTCGTTTGTTTTCTGTAGATGTGTCCTGCACATGCCCAGTAGGAGGAGATTCGCCCAAATACCCATTTTAATGTGGACGGAGGTATTTTCAAAAACACCTGGAGTGGACGCCTATCGTTGTTACACGAAACGGGCATTTTCAAAATTATCCGGTCTAGTGTGGACATAGCCTCAGTTTCATGGCTCTTTACTGGTAGAGTCCATACATACAGATCAATATGCGGCTAATAGCGCATGCAATGACATGTTACTACAGCATAAAGTAGCCCTTTATTATAATGTAGGCCATACGGAACAACTATCCACCATCTGCTCCATGTGACTCCAATCAGGGGGATTAATCAGATGCTACACCTTGCCCAAGGATGACCTGCAGGCTCGTGGAGGGAAGGAGCACCTTATACTTCATTTGGTAGAGATGTATCTCCACCTCACCACCCTTCCAAATACAGGCATGTTGTTGGAAATATAGAACCATGTTTACCTTCCAATGTAGATAGTTTGGTGATGATGTTAGGCATGGGGATAAATAGTCATGTAGAGCAGGACAATAAAAGGATCAAGGACAAATGGTAATGAGCTCATTGAAGGTATTGTGACAATATATGAAAGAACTGATAAAGATAAACAAAATTTCGTAGTTATATATTCAGTGAGCAAAAATGTACATCAACAAAGGCATATGTGAATTCTGTGGAACAATCGGTCAATCTGTACAATGTTATTTGCCTGAATAGCTTCCATAGTAAAAGGAGAAAGGCAGGCAGCCAGGAAAGTGTTCCAGAATAATTGGGTCAGATGCTATTTACCACTTTACCTCATCTGATGTTGAAACTTCGCAATATTGTCAACGTGAGCCAACTGAAATTAACCTTTGGACATTTAACATGCCCAAACAATTGTACTATATGTGCTTCAATTACATTAAATATTGAAGCATAGAGGCCAACGTTAATGGGATAAAAACCATTTTCCATGACCAAGATTCTAGACACAATAAGACTAAGAAATTTGCTTTTGATGGAAGAGTCTGGCAATTCATTGAGGATGAAATACTAATTGCAATGATGAATGAATTGTTTTTTTAATATAGTGCCTTGGGATTTTAAATGACCATCTACACAGCAGACATCACTTGAAGGGCAGATTTTCAATAATACAGCATTCATTAACACCAGGCTGGAATATCAGCCCACATTGTGTGCCTGCATTGGGGTTTGAATCCTTGACCTTCTGACTCAGAATTAAGACAAAGTTATTCCATTTTCCATTTTTTCTAGACGTGTCTGAGTACTCGGCCGTTTTTGGCACCCAATCTGTATGGAAACAGCCGGTTCCTTACTTAACCCTGAGTCAACTTATTGCCTCATGGGTCTGCAGTTGAAACACCCTTTTGGACCCAGACTCGGGCAGGCTTATTGGTTTCCTGCTGTGTGCAACAAGTTATTACATACTTTTTAAAAGGCACCAGATTCCCCACCCACCTACCCGCCTAAACTATGTGCATCTAGATGTTATGGCATGTAACCATGTCAGGGAAAAAGAAATCATGTACTTATTTGGACTAGACCTGCACGCCTTTATAAATAATCTATTTCCTCTTGTAGCGTGCTGTGAAAATGAAGCCAGACATAACGATAAAATATGGAGGGTTTTTTTCTTTAAATTTTTGTCCAGGCTATAAATTTATTACTGTACTCTAACTGATGCAGCCTGGTATATTGCCATGAATTCATTTGTGTCACTTGAAGTAATTTATGAGACCTGCTTAATCACTAATATACTGGCCTCCCACCTAATGTCTGGCATTACTCACCTGCTATGTTAAAAAAAACTGATAGAATTTTGTATAAAATAAAAAAATTACTTTTTGATTTTATTGTTCTGTTACATATTAATTAGTTGATAAAATATAATTTACAAAAGAATTGGTTAGAACATTATTATGATAACTATTGAGTTGGTGGGTTACATTCTATATGGGCTATCAGAGGTTTATTCTGGCAATGACTCATTGGGCCAAATGGCCTTCATCTGTATTGCATTATTCTAGAATTCTAATTATCTTTGGAAGTTTGGTTTATCTGCAGCTTGAACCATGACTTGCTTCCATGATTAGAAAAGTACCAACATGTATGGAGCTGAATCATGGGTAAGTACCTGAAAGCCCTGGAACAATACCACCAAAGATCCTTATAAAAGATTTTGAGGATCAATTGGAGGACAGATACACTACCACCAGCACACTGGAGGAGGCCAACATGAACAGCATCTCCACAATGGTAAAGCAGCACCCCAAACTCCGATGGATAGGCCATTCTCATCCAGATGGCTAGCTCATGTCTCCACAAACAGATTCTTCACTCCCGGTTGGAGGGAGGTCAGTGAGCTCCCCATAGGGCAAAGGAAACTCTTCGATAATAATAATAATATCAAAATCATCCTAAAGAAATTCAACATTACATCTGATAACTAGGAAGATATTACACTCTATAGATACATCTGTAGGAAATCTGTTCAAGAGGGAGCTGCACTGTGTGAGGGTTATCTGTGCTGTGCCACGGAGAAACAAGCAAAAGCTATGAAAGGAGAGACATGAACCACAGCCACCACTTATATCAGACACCACTTATACTAGGCCACATCGCAGCAGAATCTGTGGATTCTGGTTTCAGCCTCTACAACCATCTGAGGACCCACCAACAGAAAACACCATAGGAGAACATTATCAACTCGAGTGATTGCACTACCACCA
The DNA here is from genome assembly GCF_963921235.1 of Mobula hypostoma. Lineage (NCBI taxonomy): Eukaryota > Metazoa > Chordata > Chondrichthyes > Myliobatiformes > Myliobatidae > Mobula > Mobula hypostoma. Next base: position 58,003,113 of record NC_086110.1, read on the forward strand.
ACAGGTAATAAAGTCAAATCTTCAACATTGTCCTCAGCATTTACTGATGTCTGTTTCAAATCTTGCATTAATCCTCGGTTGCCCACCAGCTATTGGAGCAAGTCATAATGAAAAATGCCCCATCTTAGACACTGCAGGCAAGCTCTGAATTTATTGTTCATCCCCATTTACCTGAATTTTTCTTGAACCATTAGATAACAGTTCGATTGGACCAAGAAATTTTAAGGGCATGTTAGATAAAGACAAAACCAGCTTGAAACTCAGTGAAAAAGATGGGTTTTCAAACTAATCAATAACTCTAATAAAACTAATTTTAACAATGACAATCAAATGTTTATTTGAATTCAATTCCTCAAGTTGCAAAAATAAACCAAAGTTCTAGCTTTTGACTTCAGTGATGTAACTCCTGCGATAGTTTACCGACCTGTGGTAAAAATTCTGAGTTGAGCTTAGTCTTGCTGGCTATTTTCTTAATTTTTGTTAGGCAGTCTCTAGAGGTCAAGGATGATTTGCTTCCATTCCCGTTTTGTGGTGCGATGAAGCCAATGTTGGGTTTGCACACACTAAGACAAGGGGAGCAGGAGGAATATAGATAGTTTAAGAGCCAATGGGCTTCCTGCCATTTTCCTGCTCCTCATTACTGTAATTCACACCTACTTATTGCCCTTTACGCCACTGACATTTAGGGCAGCATTGAAGATCCTCTATCTCTGCCAGTGTTCAAGGCTTCTTTCTTCATGTTAGTAGTTTCCTCTTGGTTTCACTACTGTCGGTCATGCATGTCCTGGGTAGAGACTCAGGAATACCCTTACACTCAGATATAGAAATATTCTTCATTGCTGTTTCTGTAACAATTTTGTTTTTCCATCTGGAGTTGTTTGTCCAGTGTTAAACCCCCAAACCTGGAGGACCAGTAGACCACTGGCCTCTACCCCTTGACCTGTTTGGCATGGGTGACCCTACCAAAAGTTTGGTGTGGACCCTCAAATCCTAAGAACTTTCTACAGGGCACAATTGAGAGCATCCTGACTGGCTGCATCACTGCTTAGTACGGGAACTGTACTTCCCTCAATCGCAAGACTCTGCAGAGAGTGGTGCGGACAGCCCAGCGCATCTGCGGATGAGAACTTCCTACTATTCAGGACATTTACAAAGACAGGTGTGTCAAAAGGGCCTGAAGGATCATTAGAGACCTGAGTCACCCCAACCACAAACTGTTCCATCTGCTACCATCCGGGAAATGGTACCGCAGCATAAAAGCCAGGACCAAAAGGCTCCGGGGACAGCTTCTTCCACCAGAACATTAGACTGGTTAATTCATGCTAATACTATTGTATTGTTATGTTATAGTGAATGTCCTATTTATTATAAATTACTATAAATTACTCATTGCACATTTAGATGGAGACCTAACGTAAAGATTTTTACTCCTCATGTATATGAAGGATATAATAAATAAAGTCAATGCAAATTCAATTTAAGTCGAAGCATGAAGCCCTGACTCCAGCCAACATGGGTCTCTGGTTCATTGAGGCACACAAGCCTCCAAACCACGACAAGGTTGTGGTCCTCTTGGAGGAATGAATTCACAATGCCATCCGAAATACCCCTTCTCCATCTTAGGTATTCCAATGCCAGGGATTTCCATGAGGTAATGGGAAGGTATATTTTCCCAAGAAGTCTTTGAGAACATCCTTTGACTACCTTGGAATCTCTTTGTTGTGAGAGAGTCCTTTCAAAACGGACACTTGAATTACATGAAAGGTTCAAAGAGTGTTCATTTTTTAAAAATTTATAAACTGGCAGTCATGTTAGATTCTCCACCACAATGTATCTTGGCATAGAAGACTATTCAAAAAAAGCTTAAATTATCCATTCAAACATCAATTATGAATTTTGGACTTAGTACAAAGAAATCACAGAATTGGCATAATTTAACTTACTCTCACTTGTGTCAGTGTGAGTCAGTTGGTAACATGTTCACCACAGACCAGAATGGTCTATATTCTCATCCACGTATTCGATTATAAAACTTGGAATGATGTGCCATTACAGAACTGTTGGTGGTGCTATCTTTCAGATTAGGTTAAACTGATTTACTGTAAGCAATCAAATGGCAATTTTTAGAGAAGTTATTCCTGGTGTCCAGGAATATCTCACTCCTAACTGTACTAAAATGCACTGCTAATCTGATTATTACCACTTCATTTCTCATGGGAGCCCACTGTGTACAAATAGACAGCAACTATGCATCAAATAGTGATTTTGTGGCCTTGCTAAGAGGAATGTGATAAAGGTCACGTAAAAACCAGTCTACATGGGAGCGTAGTGGTCAGTACAACACTTTATACTGTAGTAATGGCAACTGAGGGTCAATTCCCACTGCTGCTTGTAAGGAGTTTGTACATTTCCCTGTGACTGTATGTGTTTCCTCCAAGTGCTCCAGTTTCTTCCCACAGTCCAAAGACCATCCAGTTGGTAGGTTCATTGGTCGTTGTTCCATGATTAGGCTAGGATTAAATTAGGAGATTTCTGAGTTGCATGGCTTGAAGGATCAGAAGGCCCTATTTTGTGCTGTATCTCAGTCAGTACATACCACATAGCATAGAAGCAGGATTTTCAGCTCAACAAGTTGATGCTAACCATGATCCTAATCAAAACCAATCCCATCTGTCTGCACATGGATTATATCTCTATTAACTCTGTCCCTTTACTTATCTATCTGTCTAAATGCCTCTCTACTGTTACTATTATATCTTTGGCAGCATGTTCCAGGCACTTATGTAAAAACCCTTCATCACACATCTCCTTTAATATTTCCTTCTCTCACTTTAAACTTGTACCTTCTAATAGATAGTATTTCCATCCAGATGGGTAAAACAGACACTGACTGTCTATCCTTTCTATGTGTCTCATAATTTTATATACTTTTATCAAGTCACCCCTCAACTCCAATACTCCTGTGAAAACAATCCAAGTTTGTCCAAACTCTCCTTATATCTAATACTCTGCAATCCAGACAACATAGAAACATAGAAAACCTACAGCACAATACAGACCCTTTGGCCCACAATGCTGTGCCAAACAGGTACATACTTCAGAAATTACCTAAGGTTACCATAGCCCTCTAGTTTTCTAAGCTCCATGTACCTATCCAGGAGTCTCTTCAAAGACCCTATCGTATCTGCTGCCACCACCGTCACCAGCAGCCCATTCTGTGCACTCACCACTCTCTGAGTAAAATACTTACCCTTGACATCTCCTCTGTATCTACTTCCAAGCACCTTAAACATCTGTATCTTTTCCAAAACTTCCATGTCCTTCCTCTGGTGTACTCTATACAATACGTGAAATGTGGCCTCAAAAATATTTTATACAGCAGCAACATAGCTTCTCAATATCTATTCTAAATGTTGTGGCTGATGAAGAAATTATACTGCATGTCTTTTTCTATTTGTGTTGCTACTTTCAGGGAGCTAGCAACATCCACCCCAATATACTTCAGTATATTATTGCTCCTACCACTTGCAATATACTTCACTCTCACATTTGACCTCACAAAGTGCATCACCTCACACTTACCCACATTAAACTCTGCCTGCCATTTCTCTGCCCAAATTTCCAACTGATCTACATACATCCTGCTGTCCCCTTTGATAATCTTCCTCACAACTCCACCAATTTTCATGTCAACTGAAAACTTCTGAAGTAGAGCATCGGCTTCTTGTACATTGCCATTGGAATTCATTCCATTGACTATGAGCAGAGACAAATGTACAGATATTATTGTATATTTCACTAAGTGCCACTGATTGCAGGGTCAGCAAGTCCCAACGCGAGATGTCCTTGCATGCAAGAGGTTGGCCAGGGTGAATATAGATGGGGTTAAAGGAATACCTGTGGGTGTGATTGGGAGAGTGGGAAGAGGCATTGATTTGCTGTTGTTTTATTTGTTGTCTATGTTGTTGTTGTTGCTCTGCTAAACAAGATGGGCATGCTATGTGTGGTACCACTTGAGGATTGCCCCCAGCACATTCATAGGTCTGCTACTTATTAATGCAATTGACACATTTCACTGTATGTTTCAGTGTACATGTGATAAATAAATGAATCTGAATCTGAATATGATTGGGTTGAATTTAAAGATTTTTTCCTTACAATTCTTTATTACAATGCTCATTATAATGGACATACAACAGTGAACAACTAGGTGGTGGTATGTGGTCAAAGTGATCAAGATGTATCTGACATTTTTTTCATGTATTTTCCTCAGAGGATGTTTCAGTTTACAGAGCTTCTGTCACTTACCAATGAACTCGTTTCTGCAGTGATGGGCAGTGTATTTGATAACTGTACCTTTAAGTCCTGATCATGAAATTACCATGGAAATTTATTGATATTGACAGTCTAAAACAAGGGATGTGTTTAATGGAGTTTGAAAAGAATGCTATTCCTTCTGAACGTGAATGCAGTGAGAACTAGGATATTTCCGTCCCAGTCAGAAATATTATTTTACCACTTCATGCAAGAAAAATTCTGAACAAAACCATTCAGTTATGAGAGTGGGATGTAGTAGACATAGTAGCCTACAGTTGTACTCAGGACACAGTTTGTGAAGATTTACCCTGATCTCCGCATTTATGACTGAGTAAACTGAACTGAGATTTACTCATTTTGCTATTTTTAGCATATCCTAAGAGAGTGCATTTATGATGCTGCTATAAAAAGGAATTAGCAGTAACTTTTGCATCATGTTTACCTTGTCACTAATTCAAAGTGGCCAAGAAAATATTTTCTTTTACTTGTGCTTCTCTTTGGCCAATGTACAGGTTGCATTGCAGGAGCAATCTAGCAATAGTTCCATTTACTTTTTCCTTCCTTTTATAAAATTACAACCCATTACATGCATTTAATTTATTTCCTGATCTGTGCCGATTGGTGCTAATATATTTCTGGTCAGCTTTTTGTTGTCCTGCTATTGGAAAGATGTTGTTAAACTGGAAAGAGCCCAGAAAACATTTACAAGGATCTTGCCAAGACCTGAGAGGCTGAATTATAAGAAGAGGTTGGACAGGCTGGGTCCCTATTCCTTGAAGTGTAGGAGATTGAGAGATGATCTTAGAGAGGCATATAAATTCATGAGAGACGTAGGTAGAGTGAATGCACTCAGTTTTTTTTTCCGGGGCTGGGGAACCAAGAACTAGAAGGCATAGGTTTAAGGAGAGAGGTAAGAACTTCAGGAGCAACTATTTTACAGAAAGGGTGGATTATTTATGGAATGAGCTGCCAGAGGAAGAGTTTGAGGCAGATACAATAACAACTTTTAAAAGACAGTTGCACAGATGCATGGATTAGAAAGATTTAGAAGGCTATGGGCCAAATGCTGAGAAATGGGACCAGCTCGGATGAGGCATGGTCCGCATGGACCATGCTGTATAACTCTATGGCTCTATATTGTGAAGTACATTTTCAAATCATTGTTACTTTAACATTTCAAAATGTTAAATTACAGATTCTCACCTTCCCTTATCATTCCGGCTGCCCCTTCATCTATACATCTTTCCTAGGTCACAGATGAAAATGAGATCTCTCAACTGCTAAATGTTTCACACAGTTTTGGTTGTGACAATCAAAACTTAAATACGTTACATTTATAATAACTAGCTAATGACAGACCAGAACTAATGCCCACGTAAATAAGATGTCGGTAATGACATAAATTGGAAACCAGCTTAAAGACAAAAGACCAACAGTTGTAATAAGTAAGCCACTCTCCAACTGGAGAACGGAAGTGGGTGGTCTTCCCAAGTGTTAATACTGGGACCATTTTATGTTTATGACGTGCTTACCTTGCATATTTTCAGACAATGAAGAGCCTGTAAGCATGGTAAGCAGTGTGTTGGATAATAATGAACAACAAGGTCTCGCAGAATTGGGTATATAAGGGACAGATCATGTCCAGTATAAATATTTGACAAGTTTTTATAGAAAGCATGTGGATAGTAAACACTGATGGGTAGCCCAGTGAGTTGTACTGCTATCTCACAATTCCAATAACTCAGACACAATCTTGATCTCTACCGCTCTCAGTCAGGAGTTTGTACTGTGATGGTATGGGTTCCTCCAATTCACCTTCGTTCACTCACATTTCAAAGATACAATGTATGGTAGGTGAGTTCACCAGTGTTAGTTATCCTTTGTGTAGATTGTAATGAGTTCCTTGGGCCTGTGTGGGGCGCCAGAGAGCATTGGGCCCCGAAGTTTCTCAGTACCTGAACTGGTTAACCGTTGTTTAGAGTTCCTTGTGTTTTTTCTCGAGCGACTCACTCTTAGTAATGTGGTCTCCTCGTGCCTTCTGTTTAAGTTTGTTAAGTTTATTTTGATAGGCACAGGGATTGCCTATTACTTGTGCTATTTAAGTGGATACCTGATTAGCACTAACCACAACGTCCTAGCTTTGAGAATGTTACTTCTTGCAGAGTCGCTCAGCCAAACCACCAATGCTCTGACAAATCAAATTTATCAACCTCTGCCTAAATATATATGAAGACTTGGCCTCCAGATGTGCCTGTGGCGATGAATTCCACAGATTTGCCACTCTCTGGCTGAAGAATTCCCCCTCATCTCTGTTCTAAAAGAATGCCCCTCTTTTTGGAGGCTGAGTCCTCTGGTCTTAGCCACTTTCACCATAGGAAACATCCTCTCCACAACCACTCTCTCTAGGCCTTTCATCATTTGACAGGTTTTAATTAGGTCACCCCTCATTCTTCTGAATTCTAATGAGTACAGACACAGAGCCATCAAATGCTCTTCATATGAGAAACTGTTTAATCCTTCAATCATTTTCATGAACCTCCTTTGAACCCTTTTCAGTTTCAGCACCTCTCTTCTAAGATAAGGAGCCCAAAACTGCTCACAATAGTCTAAGTGAGGCAGCACCAGTTCTTTATAAAGTCTCAACATTACATTATTGCTTTATATTCTGGTCCTCTTGAATTGAATGCTAACATTGCATTTGTCTTCCTCACCACAGACTCAACCTGCAAATTAACCTTTAAGGAATCCTGCACAAAGACTCTCAAATCCTCTTGCACCTCATATTTTTGTATTTCCCTCTATTTAGAACATAGTCAACCCTTTCATTTCTTCTGCCAAGGTGCATGACTTTACATTTCCTGACATGCTATTCCATCTGCCATTTCTTTGCCCATTCTCCTAATCTGTCTAAGTCCTTCTGTAATCTCGCTATTTCCTCAAAACTACATGCCCCACACTTATCTTCATATTGTCTGCAAACTTTTCAACAAAGCCATCAATTCCATCATCCAAATCATTGACATATAATGTAAAAAGAATCAGTCCCAACACAGACCCCTGTGGAACACCACTAGTCACCAGCTGCCAACCCTTTATTCCCATTCTTTCCCTCCTGACAATCAACCACTGTTTTATCCATGCTAGAATCTTTCTTGTAATACCATGGGCTCATAACTTGTTAAGCAGCCTCATATGTGACACATTCTCAAAGGCATTCTGAAAATCCAAGTACACCTCAACCTTTTCTCCTTTGTCTATCCCTCTTCAAAGAAATCCAACAGATTTATCAGGTAAGATTTTCCCTTGACGAAACTATGCTGACTGCGGCCTATATTATCATGTGCCTCCAAGTACCCAAAGCCACATCCTTAACAACCAACTTCAACATCTTCCCGACCACTGAGGTCAGACTAACTAATCTACAGTTTCCTTTCTTCTGCCTCTTTACCGTCTTGAAGAGTGGAATGACATTTGCAATTTTCCAGCTTTCCAGAACCTAGAGATTCTTGAAAGAGCATTACTAATTCCTCCACCATCACTTCAGTCACCTCTTTCAGAACCCTGGGGTGTACACCATCTGGTCCAGGTGACTTATCCAGCTTCAGACCTTTCCGTTTCCCAAGAATTTCTCACTGGTAATGGTAACTTCATGCACTTCATGACCCCTAACATCTGGAACTTTCATCATACTGCTAGTGTCTTCCTCAGTGAAGACTGATGCACAATACTTTTCAATTCATTTACCATTTCCTTGTCCCCCATTTCTACCTCTCCAGCAGCATTTTCCAGTGGTGCAATATTGCTAGCGCACACTGAGACAGTAGATGGGCAATGGAAGGATCATTTTAGAATTAAAGAATTTGTGGAGAGAATAAGTGGAAGAATGGGATCAGTGATATTGTTCTGAGAGCTAGAATAACACAATGGGCCAAAAGGCCTTGTTTATCTCACTAGAAATAGAGAAAAAAGTGATTAAATGGCACAGTTCAAAAGGTTAAACATGAGGTCATGAACTTATCAGTGCATAAATATTTGAAAGTTATAGAACATGATTAGAGATCCATTGATAAAGTACTGTATAAGGCACCCAGGGATATAAACAGTATTGCATTCAAAAGCATGGACGTTTTGTTGAACATGTATAAAAACTATTGATTTGGCCACAGCTGGAATGTTGCATCTAGTTCTGATCACCTAATTTTAAAATGCTGAAATCCTAGTAATACTGCAAAAAAAAATCCCATTGCGCTATGAAGAATTGAATGGTCTCTTAGTACGTTAAGATTGACTCTTGATCTCACAATCTACCTTGTTATAGTTTTGCACCTTGTCGTCTGCCTGCACTGCACCTTCGGTGAAACTGTAACCCTTTATTCTGTATTCTGTTAATGTTTCTCCTTTGTACTACCTCAGTGCACTGATGTGATGTAATGATCTGTATGGATGGCATTCAAGACAAAGTTTTACACTGTACTTATTACATGTGACAATAATAAACCAATTTACCAAGAACTGAAAAATATAAATTAACTTAAGTTTACTGTCGTGGGCATGAAGGAGTGAATAGCCTGTTTCTATATGGAAAATTCTACGATGTTAAGACTAGATTGAAGAAGCTGCGTTTGTTCCTGTACGGAGTTAAAAAGAAAAGCTGGGAAATCTCTCGCATGAGTCATCGCTCCACCCTATCATTTTGTATGTTAATTGTGCGTCACACTAACACTGCAGAAGCCACGTAAAGAGCAAGAAATCCAAATAAGAGGTTCACAGAATGGTGTGGCTGGTTTCCCTGTGTAACACCACTGTGAAACTGAGGTCACTGCTTTCAGCCGGGCGTTCCCTATTGATGTGTCGCCAGTTCTTGGAGTTGTTACAATGTATCACAATAGGAGTTGCAGTAAGTCTAAAGCAGTTTTTAAAGGGACATATCACTGCATAAAAGGCATCCTTGCAGGAACAGGGTACATGTCGCAAATGAAGAGGTGGCAGTGCAGGTACGCAAAGGTGGGTCACACATGCTCAAGGGACAGACGAGTCTATTCTCCCCCTCATTTTCCTTCACCTACCATGAAGCTTTTACTGTAAATGCTCTGTGATTGCCGTAATTCAAAGTTGAGATTCTTGTTATATGCACAATGAAAAACTTACTTGCAGGAGCATCACTGAGACACACCAATTACACAAAAGTCATAAATTAAACATATATTATACATGACATAACACAATTAGAACAGCAATACAGAATACTGTAGTGCTAAACAGTCAGTGTCTTGCTACCCTGGGGTGGTGATTGAGGTTGTGCAGGTTAGCACAAAAAGTAAATGTTTGAAGAGGCGTAGATCAGTTGAAGCAGGTGTGGGAGAGGTGACAGAGAAGGTGTGCCAGGTGAGGAGGGTTGCACGGGTGCAGACACACCCATCCCTGAGACACCAGGCAAGGTCATATAACTCCAATCAATTGGCTAATAGGTCATTACAGAACGTCAGAATGTCTCTCTTGCTTCCCGCTCCCTCCCTCTCCCCAACCGTGATTTCTCTCTCCCTGTCCCCTTCCCACTCTCAGTCCACAATAGAGACCTATATCAGATTCAGGTTTATCATCACACATATGTCATAAAAATCTGTTTTATCTTTTGCAGCAGCAGCAGTACAGTAATACGTAAAATTACTACAGAACTCTGCAGAAGTCTTAGCCACCCTAGCACTCTCTCTCCCTCCCTCCTCTCTCTCTCTCTGTCTCTCTCTCTCTCTCTCTGTCTCTCTCAACTTTTGCACAGTACTGTATACTGACTGGCAGACCACAGTATGTGTGCTTGCAACACTGTGTGTCTGACAGAGTGATCAGCAGCACTGGGGCTCCACAGGGGACTGTCTTGTCTCCCTTTCTTTTCACCATTTACACCTCGCACTTCAACTACTGCACAGAGTCTTGTCATCTTCAGAAGTTTTCAGATGACTCTGCCATAGTTGGATGTATCAGCAAGGGAGATGAGGCTGAGTACAGGGCTATGGTAGGAAACTTTGTCTCATGGTGTGAGCAGAATTATCTGCAGCTTAATGTGAAAAAGACTAAGGAGCTGGTGGTAGACCTGAGGAGAGCTAAGGTACCGGTGACCCCTGTTTCCATCCAGGGGGTCAGTGTGGACATGGTGGAGGATTACAAATACCTGGGGATACGAATTGACAATAAACTGGACTGGTCAAAGAACACTGAGGCTGTCTACAAGAAGGGTCAGAGCCGTCTCTATTTCCTGAGGAGACTGAGGTCCTTTAACATCTGCCGGACAATGCTGAGGATGTTCTACGAGTCTGTGGTGGCCAGTGCTATCATGTTTGCTGTTGTGTGCTGGGGCAGCAGGCTGAGTGTAACAGACACCAACAGAATCAACAAACTCATTTGTAAGGCCAGTGATGTTGTGGGGATGGAACTGGACTCTCTGACGGTGGTGTCTGAAAAGAGGATGCTGTCTAAGTTGCATGCCATCTTGGTCAATGTCTCCCATCCATTACATAATGTACTGGTTGGGCACAGGAGTACATTCAGCCAGAGTCTCATTCCACCGAGATGCAGCACAGAGCGTCATAGGAAGTCATTCCTGCCTGTGGCCATCAAACTTTACAACTCCTCCCTTGAAGGGTCAGACACCCTGAACCAATAGGCTGGTCCTGGACTTATTTCATTATTTACTAGCATAATGTATGTATTACTTTTTAACTATTATGGTTCTATTACTATTTATTATTTATGGTGCAACTTAATGAAAACCAATTTCCCCAGGGATCAATAAAGTATGACTATGACTATGACTATGACTATGACTATATGAAAAAAACAAGAGAGATGTGAGACAAAGTTACTTCTGTTAGTACAAGAGTAATTCTGATCTGGAACATACTGACTAATTTTTGAAGCAAAACCAATAAGTACCTTCAAAAGGGAATTGGGAGAGGATAGTATTCAGGGCTGTAGAGAAAGAGCAGTGTACTGGAATTCACAAGGAAGAATGCAGATGTTGGAATCTGGATCAACACACGCAGAATGCTGAATCAACTCAGTGGGTCGGGCAGTATCTATGGAGAAAGGTGAACAGTCAACATTTCAGTCTGAGACCCTTCATCAGGACTGCTTGGTAGATGTTTCCTGACTCATGAAGTTACTCCAGTGTTTTGTGTGTGTCGAGTGTGTTGGGATTGATGGGTTTGGGGATGGCACAGGTTTAAGGTGGTGATTCGGCTCCTCCTGTGCCATAACAATCCCATGGTTTATTCAGCAGACAGTAAGACTTGTGTCAAATTGTGTTTATTGTAATGTGCACAAGTTTGGTAGGTTACGTGTACTATTAAAATCTTGCTTACAGCAACATCAATGGCACATCACTCAATATTATTCAAATGAGAAAGGATTAACATAATCTTCTTACAGCGCAATGATCAAATATATTTCACACATTGTATGTGGCTTCAAGGAAGTGCAGATTTTGTATAACCAAGTGGGAGGTTCACCAACTGCATTATTTCCAAGATGTCACATTCGCAAACATTACATCAGGCTGATCCCAAGAATATGAAAAAACATTATTTCACTTCATTAGGTTGAATTTGTAGTACTGTATAATCTCCTCATAAGTTGCAAAGGTTCTATTTGCCATTGGTGAATAGACATGCTGAGAAACTGGATATTCCTGCTTATGACAGCCTAGATTGTTGCATGTAATGTTACCACCAAATCAGATTCTTACAGAAAGTCTTAAAATTGGCTGCAAACAAGTGTGCAACTGTAATGTTCTCTGAGATATTAAAGAGTTGGCAAATGAAATATTGTGCAAGAGACAGAGAAAGAGCATACAGACACAGGCACAAAGGCAGAACATTTTCATGGCCACTAAATATCACAAATGATCTCTATATCTTACCAGGAAGGAGACAACCCTGACTAGGGGGATGGGGGATGGTGGATGGGGGGTGCTGTTCTCAGCTGCAGAGTTTCACCATGGTAAAGGGCATGTTTTCCTCTATATACTCAGAGGGACCACCTAGGCACTCATTGAATCACTTCCTTGATAGTCAAATACTCCAAAAAATCATTATTATATGTTTGAGCAAAATCTGAGTGCTTTGGGATTTCTGTGATTAGTATTCAGTCAGTTCTAAAGCTGAAATTTGAAGTTTCCCATTGGTCCTTTAGATGGATTCAAAACGTAAAACTCAGAGAGCTGCTCTGCTCAGATGTTTGTGACTGTTAAATGTCATATTCTGCACCTAGGAGCTCCAAGATGACAATGTATGTTGCATCATTGGGTTGTTGAGGAACTTGGGATCTGATCTTTTGGCCACTCAGCAAGAATTCACGCATTTACGTAGTTCCTTCCAACGGGCATTGATTTTGGATCATTAGGCACTGACAGAAGAAGATCTGTACCGTATAATCTGTAAGTCAACTTTCTTTTTTCCACTGTTTCCAATCTGAAAATCGCATCTAATAATCTTCCGGCATGAGTTCCATGGGATCTTATAGCATTGCAGTCTTTGAGAACCGGTGGATTTTCTTTTTGTGGGCGCAAATCACTCCCTTCTCCCTTCCTGAATTTTACAATCAAGAAAATGGTGACCAATTCTGTTTTAGGAGGCAGGGTGGTCTCTGACATCTTTTAAAGAAACTGTACGCTATCTTTATAAAAAAAAATCTTTTTGTGTTAAAAAGCTTTTCTTCTGGGGTAAAGGGAATCTAAATTAGCTTCTATCCTGCTGTTATGAAACTCTTGAGAAGACCTCTTACATGCTAAAGGGAAACCCTTGATTGTTCAGTCTACCTCATCACTGGTGAATTAGGTAAATTAATTTATTTACTAAGACCCTTGCACTTTGTTTGCCTGCCTGCACTGCCCCTTTTCTTGTAACTATAACACTATATTTTGCATTCTATATTTTTAACCCCTTTTGGACCACCTCAACATAATTATGCATGGAATGATCTGCATTGGATGACATGCAAGCAAGAGTTTTTCACTATATCTTTTTATACTATATGTGATAATACTAAACTAATTACTAATACTAATAAAAATGAAAAGTTGGATCCACAGATCAAAGTCACTTATTTTACATTTAAAGGGACTCCACTAACCAAGCTTCATCTGCTTCAAACTGACAATACCTCAGCATCTAGCTCCAATCCACCACCCTCGTCATGTCTGTCACATCAATTTCTGACAACCCCAACATCCATCTACACTTTGCAATCTATGATCTTTTCTTTCTCCCATTTTCTATTATCTCTGACAACCAACCGGACGATTCCCTGTGATGGATATTCACTTTCCAAGGCCTGAGAGGTTTATTAATAATCTCAGCTTTCTAGCATGGCAGCAAGACCTTTCCAAAAAGGCCAGAGTTTTGCGTGACTAATTCAAACTTCTACCCAATATTCCTTGCTTCAGATGTTAATGTAAATTGCAAGCAATAAGCAGTTTGTAGTTAAAAAATCAACTTTGTAAACAGTGTTCCAGAGCATAGGCTGCTGTCCTACAGCAGAAGTCTGGCTACTCAAGAGATATGACTTGCAAAGTGAAGTGACCATGAAACTTCCTGTGTGCATTAGCAAAACTTGAGACAATGTGTTTATGGTAGTTAGCCTACATCGAACTAGGCTAAGTTACATGCATCATTGTGATCAAAAAAAGTGTCAGAGCAGGCTTATTTGTCAGTTAGCACATCAAACGTGGTCACAGGTATGACAAATCAATAGCTGCGTTATCTGTGTACTCAGAGAGTCAGTTGTTGCAACATTATTTTTAGGTGTCTGGACTCTCTGTCCCCAGAAGCTTTTTGACCATCTGTGTGAATTACAGTGTCACGTCAAAGGTATCTGAGAAACGTCACATACAAATAATGTCAACTAGTAGCAAAACAGTGTAACTATTAGAAAGAACCGAGAAGTGTTAGGAATGACAAGGAGAATGACAAAGAGCAAGGTGACAGAAAGAAGGACTAGAATTTTTTGTTTTCTCCGGTGGACAATCCATTCATCTTTAGCTCATTGTATGCTGTTTTAGTTCAAAAGAATTATACCTGTGGTTGGAAATCCTTTGTCATTTGTAAATCTATAACTCCAAAATCTTTTATAAATCATAAATCATCTGTGAATGTTAAATACCATAAGACCACATGATATAGGAGCAGAATTCGGCCATTTGGCTCATCGAGTCTGCCTTGCCATTTTATCATGGCTGATCCATTTTTCTGCTCAGCTCCAATCTCCTACGTTCTCCCCATATCATCTCATGCCCTAATCAATCTCTGTCTTAAATATACATAAAGACTTGGCCTCCACCAATAGGAGGCCAACTATTTGTCCAATTTTAACATGTATCATCAAAACTAAAATAAACTGTGTTTAAACTACTGGAGAATCTCCTCCTCAGTAGAGAGAGGGTTCTCACCACTTAAGCGGTGGGCATTGGCAGCTAGACTTCACTGCAGAGACTAGACAGGGAAATAAGATAGTGCTTGAAGAGTAGATGGGTACAATATAACCCCTCTATAGTGAGAGTATCCATGAATATTTATATCTGAGGGAATTTAAAATCTTCTTTTGAGTTTAGGGCTTTCCAGTCAGTAGCTCAATACCATCACAGCCCTTTCCAGCCTCTCCATCACTTCTTACCTGAATTCACTCTACAGTGACATTCCATTCAGCCTGGTTGTAAAGCTAATAGAAATAGCTTTACAAGAATTACTGTGATTAACTCCCATGGAACACACTTAACTATAGATGTTCTCTCTAGATACCCTATCCCTTCCAGCCTTAAATTCCACCTTTCACAACCTGGACCCACCCAGCATTGTTTAAACTCTTCAATGTTTTCAAGGCATTGTTTTCATCACATTCTCTGTTCCGTGTTTTCTGCCCACGTTGACAGATCCATTGTCTTGTCCTCTTTCTACAATAATATTGGCTTACTCTATCTCAAAGCTTTTGTAGTTCACAGTTTCAACTCCACAATGCTGTGACAGAAGGCTTTGTTCCTTCCCTTTTTCATCAAAGTTCAAATACCTGAATGGCATTTCTCTCCTTTTACTTTTCCCTAAACCCATCTTGGTTCCAAGGTTGTCAAGCTGAGGAGCGGTAGTGGGGACAAGCTCACTAAAAGCTACCTAAAAGTGCTCCTCATGGCATGCACCTCAAATAGCCTCTGACAACTCCAACTGCTGGCCTTCTCGTGTGGCTTAGCCTCTAAGCCCGGCGGAACTGTTTCTACTGACAGGAGAAGGGGTGAAGGCGGGTCCTGGTGCCTTAAAACCAGTGCTTCGGGTAGATGGACCTCGTCAGCCTGGGAAGGCAGTCCATCTAAGAGAGGGAAACTCTGATTTCAAACCTCCGTTGCCTTGCGGCCATACCCACTGATGGGAAAGGTTTTGGGAGTAAACCCTGAGGACAAATCTGGAGCTGGAGTCCCTAAGGCAGTCCGACGTTGCCTTCAACCTCGTTCTGGCAACTCTTGCAAAGACACTGGTGCCAAGTGTATTGATCCTTGTCCTTCCCTTGGACAACACTGGTGTCGTGGAGAGAGGAGACTTGCAGCATGGGCAACTGCTGGTCTTCTATACAACCTTGCCCAGGCCTGCGCCGTGGAGAGGACACTCCAGCGTCACCTCACCGCGACGGCACAACACGGAAAGCAGCAGTCTACCGGTTATAAGCCTGCACTCAACTGGCGTAGAGCAAGGCGCCAGGGGTTGCTTTCGACGAGGGAGAGACCATTGCGTCTCACTGGACAGCTACCACCCACCTCAAGCTGGGCAGCCCCCAGCCAATTAGGTGCTGTCCCGCCACAGTCCGCCTGCGCCATTGGGTGCGTGGGGCTTAGGGATACAAGTAACCTGAACTGCGGACTGTAAATGCGTAAACGCTGCACCAAGCACAACTAGAAGACAAAGAAAGAAGCCAGCACTTAGACTAGGATGCTGGAATATAGGGACCATGACAACTGGTATATCAGGTGACCTTCGGGAGATCAGTGACACACGCAAGACAGCAGTGATTAACAATAAACTGTCGAGACTCCAAGCGGACATCGCAACGCTCCAAGAGACACGTCTCGCAGAATCAGGAACCCTACGTGAAAGAGACTATACCTTCTTCCGGCAGGGGAAGGACTCAGACGAGACCAGAGAGCATGGTGTTGGCTTTGCCATGAGGAACTCGCTGCTGAAGCTGGTAGAGCCTAGTGAGAAAGGGACAGAGCAGATTTTCTCACTTAGACTCCACACATCCGACGGTCCTGTCAACCTTGTCAGCGTCTATGCCCCAACCCTCTACTCTACACAAGACACAAAGGACAAGATCTATGACCAGCTCTCAATGATGATACAGGAGATCCCAAATCAGGAACAGTTGCTGCTACTTGGTGACTTCAATGCCAGAGTGGGCGCCGAGCACGACTCCTGGCCAAGCTGCCTGGGGCGGTATGGGATTGGTAGCATGAATGACAACGGGCAACGACTGCTCGAGCTTTGCATGCTCCGCAAATTGTGGGTCACCAACACCTACTTCCAGACCAAAGCTCAGCACAAAGTGTCCTGGCGGCATCCCCGCTCCAAACACTGGCACCAGCTAGACCTGATAATCACAAGACACCATCACCTGAGAAACGTGCTCATGACTCGCTCCTTTCAGAGTGCCGACACGGATCACTCTCTGGATTGCTGCAAGATCAGACTTCGGCTGAAGAAGATACACTACGCCAAGCCTCCAGGCAAACAGTAAGACACAACACCCAGCCAAAGCTGCAGAGTTCATCAAGTCACTGGAGGATGCTCTCCTTGCAGACCCACCAGAAGGAGATGCTCAGCGATGGGACTCTCTCAGGGACACTATCCACAGCACTGCACTCAAGGCCTTCGGGAAGAAACGGGGCAAGACACAGGACTGGTTTGAAGCGAGCTCAAGTAAGCTCACCGCTGTCATCGAGGTGAAGCGTGTTGCACTACTAGAGCACAAATGCCACCCCACCCAGGCAACACTGCAAGCGCTAAGGACAGCAAGAAGCAAGGCCCAGGAAACAGCCAGACGCTGTGCAAATGACTACTGGCTACAACTATGCGAAAGCATTCAGTCATCATTTGACACAGGCAACATCCATGGAGTGTATGAGGGGATCAAGAAAGCCATCGGGCCAACCCAGAGCAAGACAGCACCATTGAAAACCATAACAGGTGAGACCATCAATGACAATGGCAAGCAGATGGAGAGATGGGTGGAGCATTACTCTGAACTCTTCTCCAGAGAAAACAGCATCTCAGACAGCGCGCTAGACACCGTGGAATGCCTGCCTGTCATGGAGGAACTGGATGCATTGCTGACTGCTGAAGAGCTGAGTAAAGCCATCGACAGCCTGCCCACTGGGAAGGCGCCAAGATTGGATGGCATTCCACCAGAGGCCATCAAATGCGCAAAGGGCGTCCTGCTAAACCACCTGCATGAACTACTGTGCCAGTGCTGGATAGAGAGAGCAGTGCCGCAAGACATGAGAGACTGCAACATTGTCACCATATATAAGAACGAAGGGGACAGAAGTGACTGTAACAGCTACAGGGGAATCTCCTTGCTGAGCATCGTTGGGAAGATCTTCGCCCGCGTGGTCCTGAACAGACTGCAGAAAATAGCTGAAAGGGTATATCCCAAGTCTCAGTGCGGTTTCAGGTCGGAACGCTCCACAATCAGTATGATCTTCTCCCTTCAACAGCTCCAAGAGAAATGCAGAGAGCAAAGACAACCACTCTACATCGCTTTCATTGACCTTACGAAGGCCTTTGACAGTGTGAGCAGAGATACCCTGTTCAAACTCCTCGCCAGGACTGGTTGTCCCCCGAGGCTCCTCAGGATAGTTCAGTCATTCCACACAGACATGAAGGGTGTCGTTCAGTTCAACAGCTCTTCTTCGGAGGCCTTCAGCATCCGCAGCGGTGTGAAGCAGGGCTGTGTGCTTGCCCCCACCCTGCTCGGCATCTTCTTCACAGTCATGCTGAAGCACGCCTTTGGAACATCAACTGATGGTGTCTACCTCCACACCAGATCGGACAGGAGGCTGTTCAGTCTGTCCCGACTGAGGGCAAAAACCAAGGTTCGTGAAGTACTCATCGGGGACATGTTGTTTGCAGACAACACGGCGCTGGCAACACACTCTGAAGAGCAACTGCAACGCCTCATGGACAGCTTCTCAAGAGCCTGCCAGGACTTCAGCTTGACCATCAGCCTGAAGAAAACCAACATGTTGGACCAAGGCATTAGGCACCCCCCTACCATTACCATCAACAACTACGAGCTGGAGATAGTTCATGAGCTTACATACCTTGGTTCCACCATCATGGACAGCCTCTCCCTAGACCCCGAGATCAACAGACGGATCGGACGAGCAGCCTCAAAATTCACCAGGCTGACAAAGAGTCTGGGAGAACAGAAAGCTGACGACGCACACCAAAGTTGCGGTCTACGGGGCCTGCATCCTCAGCACACTGCTTTACGGCAGCGAGGTCTGGAGCCTCTACTACAGACAAGAGCGGCGTCTCAATGCCTTCCCCCTTTGCAGCCTGAGACACACCCTGGACATCACGTGGACTGACTGAGTCACCAACAATGAGGTCCTGGCCCGCGCCCAGATACCCAGCCTCTTCACCCTGCTCCAACGACGCCGTCTCCGCTGGCTGGGCCACGTACACCGCATGTCAGATGGGAGGATCCCAAAGGAACTGCTGTACAGGGAACTGGCCTCCAGCAAGAGAGCCCAAGGGTGGCCCCATCTTCGTTTCAAAGGCGTCTGCAAGAGAGACGTGAAGTCACTGAAAATGAACGTCGAGAGGTGGGAGGACATCGCAAGCGATCGATCTCACTGGAGGCTGGAACTATGCAGAGGTCTAAAAAGAGGAGAAGAGAAGCTGAGGCTTGCTGCTGAAGAAAAACGCACTCGTCGGAAAAACAGCACCAAGATAACACCGGAGGACAGCGTCTTCAAGTGCAGTCAATGCAGCTGAGACTGTCACTCCCATGTGGGCCTCTACAGCCACAACAGACGCTGCTCTAACACAGACTGAAGCAAGACCTTCCAGGTGCAGATCCATGGTCTCGCGACACTAACAGATGCCACCACCAGTCCCAGCTCTCCACCCTTGATCTATATCTGTTGCATTTATTCTGTCCTTTCTGACCTTCCCCTCTTTTTTCCTTAATGATCACTCTTCAGTACTGGTCTCAGCTTCATCCTACCCTCATTCTAATAAATAAGACCTGCATGATGTTAAGTTCTTCTTCCACGTCCTCTGCTTCCATATCTATTTCCTTGAGCAGAAGTCCTCAACCCAGACTGTAGATCTTTTTCTCTCATCCCCAGAATTCCCAATCCTTCTGGACCCCTTCCTCTGTCATTTCACCTTCTTGCAATCTATTCATTCCTAACAGCCCATGGGACATTGACTGCAACTCGAACAAGATTCCACCACTACACACGTCTTCCAGTTCTTTCCCCTCTCAGTATTCCAAAGTGCCATTCCCTTTGCAATTCTCTGGTCTGCTCTTCCATCCCTGCCTGCCGCTCCCAATCCTTGTGCACTTCCTTTGCAGTTACAGGAGGCACTGCACGCGCCTGTCCATTTATCTGCAATATTTATGGACCCAAACAGTCTTTCCAGGTGAAGCAACAACTCACTTGGTTTTCCACCAAACCAGTGCGCTGCGTCTGGTGTTCACAATATGGCCTCCCCAACAGAGGAAGAACCGAATGCAGATTGGTAATTGTTTTGTGGCGCACTTGGACTTCGTCTGGAGGAGTGACACTGAACTTCCTTTTGCCTGCCATTTTAAACCACCATCCCACTCATATTTTGACCTGTTTGTCAATATTTGATTCAATTACATTTGTTATCAAAGACCGTATAAATTATACAACCTTGAGATTTGCTTACTCACAGGTAGCCACAAAGCAAGAAACCCGAAGATACGCAATTAAAGAGAAAAAGGAAGGTAAATAAAAATATAAAACCATCACTGGATGCACAAGAAAAAGAAGAAAAAAATACAAATCATGCTAACAGTTGAAGCGAACAATAGCGTTCTGAACCAAAACTGAGCCCTCAGATTCGAACCCTGCAGCAACCCGGAGTAGGCCATTAGCAGACACAGAGCACAGTAGCCAGGGCAGTCCTCGTAGCCTCAGCGCCATGGAGATGACTATTGTGGAGAACAAACAAAATCACCTCTTGGCCCAAATGCTGAGAACAAGCGAAATTGGCTCTTATCACAACTGATACCCTGTCTTTACAGTCTGCCTGGGCAGGTGTTTAAATTGACCAAACGATGGAACGGCAAAAGGCTCTAGCTTCATGGTGAGAGGAGAGAAGATTGTGGAGAGCCCTTTTACTGTTACACCGAGATTCAATGCAAGCTCATCTTCTGTCAGAGCACATTGTAGCTTACCAGACTCTACGTCAATTTCTCTAACTTTAAATAACTCTATTTTCCTTCCTATCTGTCTCCACCTGAAATAACCAATCCTGCCTGCAATCATTCTGCCTTAGTTTTTCTCTTCTTTTTGTTTTTATTGTATGGACTGGACAGTTGGTTATGTCCCACACCTTACCGTCAGCGACACAATACACACATAAAGAAGCTTAAGCTGAGTTTTCCTCACTTGCTCCTTAAACGCCACATTAGATCATTTGGTTTTACTGTGCCAAAGATATTTCCCATGATCTTCCCATCCCCCTCCCTCTCTTTCTCTGCTCCTAAAGGTAAGTTGTTGACAGTTCTGATGAAGAATATTGGACTGAAACATCATCGATTCCACAGATGCTGCTCAATGTTGTGAATGTTTCTGACATTTTCTGTTTTAACATCTTCAGTATTTTGATTCTCAACTTTCAGAAGTGAACTTAGGAAAGAGTTCTAACTTGTGAACGAGTGTGGTAGGAATGAGGAACTTCCATTTGACAAAAGGAGGTCGGTGCAAGGCAGTTGTTCATTTTAAATTTAGGAAGATAGTATTTTGTTAATGGAAGGCATTAAAAGATATGCAGGAAAGCAGAGTTTATAGGGAGTAAAGTAACAGTAAAGACACAGACTTGTATTTACCCCAAAGACTACATTGTTCACCCAGCATTCGACATACCACAGGCTCTCTCTCTCCCTAACAAGGGAGAAAGAGGTGTCTCTGTTTTCACAGTGGGCGAGGAGACATAACAAACAACTCGCTGGTTTACGAGGTTAAAAGTCCATTACGTCGCTTTTTTTGAGTTCTCGAGTCTCTGGGCACATAGCCACAGATATTCCAACTCCCCCCACACACACGGGTCTCCTGCTGAGACGGCGACCTTCAATCCTTCCCTCTCCAGAGCCCCGAGATCCTTGGCCTCCAAAGCCGAGCCAGACTCTTAGATCAAGCCCTTGTCATGCCAAACAACAGCTAGTTATGAAACCCCAAGAGCAGGTCCCATTCCCGCAAAGAACCTTAATCAGCGTGTAACTCCGGGTTAGGGCCTTCAAAAGAACCCCGAAAGGGAAAAATAAAGATAATAAAGATGGAAATAGAGCTGTTTCTGAAATAAATTAACTTATTAACAAAGTACCTAGCTCATGTTGTACTATGCTACACTGAGAATCATTTTCTTGCAGGAATTCACAATAGAAGAATGAAATATCAAAGAATCAATGAAAAAGCACACACAAAGACTGACAAATAATGTGCAAAAGACAAGTTGTGCAAATACAAAAAACTATAAACAAATAAGTAAATAAACAACATTGAGAACATGAGTTATGGAGCCCTTGAAAGTAAGTCCTTAGATTGTGGAGTCAGTTCAGTGTCGATTGAAGTTATCCACACTTGCCAGAAGCCAGATGTTTAAAGAGTATTAAATGTTTCTGAACCTGATGGTGTGGGACCTAAGGCTCCTGTACCTCCTTTCTGATGGTAATAGTGAGGAGACAGCATTGGCCTGTATGGTGGGGATCCTAGTTTAGAAGCTTTTCCTATTTGCTGTAAACAAACGTGTTATCCTTTCAGCACTTGGCTTTGAAGGGGGAGAATAATTTGATGAGACAAGTGGAAAAATGGCTTAGAGGGATAGACAGAAGTGCAGGAATTGGACCCAGGCTCTTTCTGTAATGTTCGATCATCTTCCTGTTGGCAAATTTTGCTGAAGCTGGACTGATAACAATCTAACATAAATAACTTTTAGCACTTATAAACCGGGTCCACACAGGCCAACAGAAAGAGTCCAAGTAAGTCCTTAGCAACCATCATAAACTTCCTTATCACTATGACTGAAAAGCAAAACTATGCTGTGTGGTAAATTGAAAAATAACAGACAATTATGCAGCAGCCTTTTTAACCGACTTGATTCAATTGCACATGCCAGTGAAGAATAATTGGCAGCAATTGATCATTTTAGCCACTGTCAGTCCATTCATTGCCGTCTGTCTCCAATTAGAGTGTGTCCTTTCTTTTACCTTCATTTCCAAAGTGTCAATTTTCAGTCCCAAAAGAAAGTCAGTTAGACACATAAATGGAGTTCTGTCTGATTTGCAAGCTGTGTTTGCTTTCAGGTGCACTGTAGCTCCCAGAAGACAGCACATTTTCATGTACAAAAATCTAACCTCTTGCACTTTTCAAATGGGACTGGATTTGGTCCAAACCTTTAGGTTTCGTATTTGGTTCACAGTTAATAAAATATATGAAGTTTGCTCAGGAACTAATGCATAACTAGAGTTAACGGAAAATAAAAACTCCTTTTGCACTTCGGGATCTAGATCGTGGATAATAACCTGTACTATGTAAGGATTATTGTAAAAATAAATATTTTCTCATCATACAAATTTTGCATTCTCCTGCTTTTTCGCATTTAGAAATATTTGAACTTTACTGGAGCAGTATTATGACGGTGTACTTCAATAATAAATCTTGGTGGTTGATGAAATGCTACGGCTTTTGAGCCACTCATAAATGGTGCATACTTTTGTATACCACTAAAATGCTGAGCTTTTCACAAACTCGGTGACGTGGCCGCTCAAAGAGGAAATGACAGGCCCTGGATGCTTAACGAGGTGAGGTGACCTGAGTGTGTTTGTATGCTGGTACTCTAACATGGCTTCCAATGTTCTTCACCTCTCGGGTTTCCCTTCCATTATCGGGGGTCTTCTTTTGGAGAAGGCTATCTTTGTTGTGTCAGTCATACTGGTGGGGCAGGGCCCATTCAGGGATTGTGATAGACAAGTCAGGCTCAATTACTTTTGAAGCATGAGTATGTCAGTATAACCAGGTTTGACTATTGCATGGGTTTCTGTGGGACAACTTGATCAATTTAGACATTAATCCTAGATTTTTGGTATGGTAATGAAACTGGGATTAGATTATTATTAAGCTAAGTACAGAAATAGAGTAAAAGGTTTGTATGTCATTAAGACATATCACTGCACACATAAGTACAAGGAAACCAGAATGCAGAATTTTGTGTTACATTTACAGAGAAGGTACTTTGCAGATAGACAAATAATCTGTAGGAGTCATGATAACATAGAGAGAAAATTCAAGAATTGACCTTTAAGGAGGGATTTAAAAGATCAATTTGGCTGTGATTTCCATTTCCCTGATCAAATTCAACACTTGGGTTGATGATGGCTAATCCATCAACTTTTTTTTTCAAAATTCAAGGTTCATAGTAAATTTATTATCAAAATATACATATGTCACCATATACAACTCTGACACGAAGAATTCTGCAGATGCTGGAAATTCAAGCAACACACATCAAAGTTGCTGGTGAATGCAGCAGGCCAGGCAGCATCTCTAGGAAGAGGTACAGCCAACGTTTCGAGCCGAGAGCCTTCATCAGGACTAACTGAAGGAAGAGCTAGGAAGAGATTCGAAAGTGGGAGGCTGAGGGGGAGATCCAAAATGATAGGAGAAGACAGGAGGGGGAGGGATGGAGCCAAGAGCTGGACAGGTGATTGGCAAAAGGGATATGAGAGGATCATGGGACAGGAGGCCCAGGGAAAAGGAAAAGAGGGAGGGGGGGAAACCCAGAAGATGGGCAAGGGGTATAGTCAGAGGGACAGAGGGAGAAAAAGGAGAGAGAGAGAAAGAATATGTGTATATAAATAAATAACGGATGGGGTATGAGGGGGAAGTGGGGCATTAGCAGAAGTTAGAGAAGTCAATGTCCATGCCATCAGGTTGGAGGCTATCCAGACAGAATATAAGATGTTGTTCCTCCAACCTGAGTGAGGCTTCATCTTTACAGTAGAGGAGGCTGTGGATAGACATATCAGAATGGGAATGGGATGTGGAATTAAAATGTGTGTCCACTGGGAGATCCTGCTTTCTCAGGCGGACAGAGCGTAGGTGTTCGGCAAAACGAACTCCCAGTCTGCGTCGGGTCTCGCCAATATATAGAAGGCCACATCGGGAGCACCGGATGCAGTATATTACCCCAGCCGACTCACAGGTGAAGTGTCGCCTCACCTGGAAGGACTGTCTGGGGCCCTGACAGGGTGGTAAGGGAGGAAGTGTAAGGGCATGTGTAGCACTTGTTCTGCTTACAAGGATAAGCGCCAGGAGGAAGATCAGTGGGGAGGGATGGGGGGGACGAATGGACAAGGGAGTCGTGTGGGGAGCGATCCTTGCAGAAAGCGGGGGGGGGGGAGGGAAATATGTGCTTAGTGGTGGGATCCCGTTGGAGGTGGCGGAAGTTACAGGGAATAATATGTTGGACTTGGAGGCTGGTGGGGTGGTAGGTGAGGACCAGGAGAACCCTATTCCTAGTGGGGTGGCAAGAGGATGGAGTGAGAGCAGATGTGCGTGAAGTGGGGGAGATGCGTTTGAGAGCAGAGTTGATGGTGGAGGAAGGGAAGCCCCTTTCTTTAAAAAAGGAGGACATCTCCCTCGTCCTGGAATGAAAAGCCTCATCCTGAGAGCAGATGCGGCGGAGACGGAGGAATTGCAAGAAGGGGATAGTATTTTTGCAAGAGACAGGGTGAGAAGAGGAATAGTCCAGATAGCTGTGAGAGTCAGTAGGCTTATAGTAGACATCAGTAGATAAGCTGTCTCCAGAGATAGAGACAGAAAGATCTAGAAAGGGGAGGGAGGTGTTGGAAATGGAGCAGGTAAACTTGAGGGCAGGGTGAAAGTTGGAGGCAAAGTTAATGAAGTCAACGAGCTCAGCATGCGTGCAGGAAGCAGCGCCAATGCAGTCGTCGATGTAGCGAAGGAAAAGTGGGGGACAGATACCAGAATAGGTTTGGAACATAGATTTTTCCACAAAGCCAACAAAAAGGCAAGCATAGCTAGGACCCATACGGGTGCCCATAGCTACACCTTTAGTTTGGAGGAAGTGGGAAACTCTGAGCTTTGTTTTCTTGCGGGCATACTCAGTAAATCCAATATCCATAATAGAATCGAAGTAAGATTGCACCCAACATTGCGGACAAACAACCAATGAGCAAAAGACAACAAACTGTGCAAATACAAATGAGGAAAAAGATAAATAAATAAACAATAAATACTGTGAACATGAAATGAAGAGTCCTTGAAAGTGAGTCCACAGGTTGTGGAAATAGTTCATAAAGTTATCCTCTCTTTTTCAAGAACCTGTTGGTTAAGGGGTAATAACTGTTCCCAAACCTGGTGGTGTGAGTCCTGCGGCTCCTGTTCCTTCTTCCTGGTGGCAGAAGTGAGAAGAGAGCATGGCTTAGGGGTGGGCGGGGGATGGGGGGGCGGGTGGCGTCCCTGATAACGGATGCTGTTCTCCCATGTAGATGTGCTCAGTGGAGTGAGGGCATTACCCGTGATGGAATGGGCCATATCCACTACTTTTTGTAGGTTTTACAATTCCAAGGCATTGGGGTTTCCATACCAGGCTGTGATGCAACCAGTTAATATACCAGTTATGTTGCAATATAGCCAGTCAATTTTAACACAGCAGTTATGAAACACCTGAAGAGAAGAGTCAAACACACAGGGCCAAGAGTACCATGCAGAATGGACCTGCTAAGGACAAGTTTCCTACAATAACGGACATTAATAAGGTGAGATGGCCAGAGTGTGTTATCATTGCTGCCAATAGGCTGAATGGCTCCCTCCTGTGCAATACTGATTCTGGAATTAAGACGGTTGACACAGGTTAATGGCTATATGATGTCTGGGCTTTATTTGTCACTGTTCTATGTGACTTCATTGAAGACAGGAAACAATCTAGACCATGGCTTTCTATTGTCCAGAAATCACAAGCTGTCTCCTGAAAATTCCACATTAGCTTATAGGAATGAGGTAAGAGTTTTGCCGTGCAGAGATAAAACAGAAGTATAAGAATGCTTCAGACCAGAAATAGTGGGATGAACCCTGCCAATCCTTAATGTAATGAAATGCTGTATAACATTGCTAGATATATGGAAATAGGTCATAAATGGAAGAAATACAGCACTTCCATTACATCGTAACCACCTGTTATTATGTTAGACAGTTAAAACAGCTTGCAATGATTTTAACATCATTTCTATTCCATGTTTATATTTCTTCTTTCAAATCATGTTCAAACAATGATAAAACATACAGAAAATACTCATTCTTCCGTGAAAAAAAATGTATTACAATAGCAGGAGATGACCTTACTGTCTGCAAGATCATAAATGGAACCTCTTATTAATTCTCACGACATAAGGTTTGGTATATAGAGCTGCAGTCTCCATTCTCCTTTGAGTTTATGGCTCAGACTTAGTTGCTTTTTATGTTAATGGAGGTAGTTTTGGGGAAAGAGAGGGGGAGTTAGAGGTCAAGGTTTAGGGACAATCTTATCTTTCTTGTATTGTAAATTTAAATTTGCTACCTCCAGATTCATAGGATTTCCTTGTATTAATGAAATTGTGAAATGTGAAAACAATATATTGATCATTTCTGCAGTCTCTTCTGATCCATTGTGATGTAGGCTATCAGTTACTGAATATGTGTAGTTGTTTGATTTTCTCCAGGATTTTCCCACTGTCATTAGTTACTTCTTAGTTTCTCATTCAGAATAAATCCTTAGTTCTCCATATTTTCTGCTGGGCTCTGTTTTAAACTGTGAAGTCAGCTGTTGATTTAATGTTCAAGATAATTCCTACTCTCCACCATAATTTCTCTTGTCTCCACTTTAAAGAAATTCATGAATACATTTACTGTTTTTTTTGTTTATATACCTTTATTACTGAACTTTTACAATGTGATTCTCTTATTTCATCATCATCATATAATAATTTGTAAACACCTTTCAAATTTGCAGAATTTTGACACTTTCTGTCATCATTCTGAACTACTTTTAATTTAATACTGATTTTCACTTCTCTGTTTAGCTATGGTTTTACCACTTTTTCTGCGGGGTTATATTTCTCAAGACAATATTTACTTATTGGGAAAGAGTATTTTGACCACCTTGCACTAAAATAGTCTTTTGCCATAATTTTCTGACAAAAATTATGCATAGTTTATGAATAATTTTATTTTTCTTGCATTGCTATGTGCCCGTGATGTTGTTTCAAGTAAGTTTTTCATTCTGTTTCACCTGTGCACTTATGTTCTTGTGCATGTGCCAATAAATTTGACTTTGACGAATGATGAATTTTTTCTGTTTGCTGTTGTTTATCCTCCATCATCCTTTTTTAAACTAATTTCCAAATTTACTTCCACCACAAAAAATCTCATTCCCCTTTAGTTGACATTTTTTAGACTCACACTTAAATTTTTACTCCAAAAATCATCTTAAATGATTGGATTTAAAAACATAAACACGAGGAATTTTGCAGATGCTGGAAATTCAAGCAACGCACATCAAAGTTGCTGGTGAACGCAGAGATTCTGCCTGGCCTGCTGCGTTCACCAGCAACTTTGATGTGTGTTAAATGATTGGACGTAGGTACAGAGGAGATGTCAGGGGTAAGTTTTTTACGCAGTGAGTGTTGAGTGCATGGAATGAGCTGCCGGCAGTGGCGGTGGAGGTGGAAATGATAGGGTCTTTTAAGAGATTCCTGGATGGCTACATGGAGCTTAGAAAAATAGAGGGCTATGGGTAAAGCCTAGTTAGTTCTAAGGTAAGGACATTTTCGGCACAGCATTTTGGGCCAAAGGGCCTGTATTGTGCTGTAAGTTTTCCATGTTTCTATGTTTCCAAATGTTGATTTACCATTAGTAGTCCACATAGTAACAGTTGGGATCGTGAGGAGACCAACTTACCACAATTTCCTGGAACTAAGGAATTGAAAATAGTGGATAGTGTTCCCATTCATAATTCTGCTTTTGAATGAAAAGATATTGAGCAATCTTCCTGTGGTTTCTCAGTTTTATTCAGGGGGGTCTACAAGCTGAAATGTTAACACTGTCAAGAGAAAATCTGCAGATGCTGGAAACCCGAGCAACACACACAAAACGTCGACTGTACTTTTTTCCACAGATGCTGCCTGACCTGCTGAGAGTCTTTAACTTTTCTGACTTAATTGTGCCATTACTTGAACAGTGCATGACCTAGGTTTGCTTCTGAATTGTTCAATACAGTAATTGACTTCGGTGAAGAAATAAATACTTGTCTGGTCATTGAACTTTTTTGAATGGTATCTTCTATTTATAAATACTTCAAAGGTATAGTAGAGAGAGCCTAGGGGTGTAAGGGGTGTCTGGGAGGGGTAGCACCTCTGGTGGGGGAACATGTCACGTCCTTTCCAAGGTGGCTAGTTCACCTTTGGTCCCCACCTGGCATTCCGCTCTCACTTGTGGTTCCTTGTAGCTGTTTGCATGCGACAGCGGCCACACCCCGGGCAACGGCTTTGACAAGCCGGCTAAACCAGGTGAGGGTAGCCGACGGGTCTCAAACCCCCGGCGAGATAGGGAGATGTCTATCCCAGCATGTGAAGACAGTCTCCGGCGGATTGAGCGGACGAGACCAATGGAAGGTCCAACGGTCAAGAAGGCGGACTCTGCAAGCGTTGTGGAACATGTAGAGTAGGACCAGACACAGAAGACGTCCTGGTCATCCAGTGTGCCTAGTCCCATCTCCAGACGTCTCGACTCTTGTCTTGCCACTGGATTCAGATGGGAATTGGGAAGAGAGAGTGAGGCTGGTGCTGAGCAACTCTCCCTCACTTAAATCCAAATCGCACGCTAGTCTCGACACCATCCCAACTGGTGACGTAGTGGCATCAGCGCTGGATTTCGGCACGAGAGGTCCAGAGTTCGAATCAGGCCAGCTCCCATACACGCTCTCTATTCGTACTAATGATGTTGAGCAGTACTAATGGTGTTGATGTCTTCATTGATGACAGTGGACATCAATTGCGAGAGCCTTGGAGACACATGACACTGCAGATACTGAAATGCTGGAGGAACTCAGTCAAAGATAGTCAACTATCCATTTCCTTCCACAGATGCTACCAGACCTGCTGAGTTCCTCCGACACTTGGGTTTTAGTAAGGAGAGTCCTAGTTTGATACCTCATTTCAAAGGATGTTGGGAATAGAGAGGGTGGAGCGCTGAAGGAGGTGTGTGGGACAGGTGGCAGAAAAGGAGTGCTAGGGGAGGCTGGGGAGGGCCACGTGTGCATTCACATCAAACCTTAAGACACCAGACAAGGTAATTTGATTCTAAGCAATTGGTTTATTGATCATTACAGAATGTCCGTCTCGTGCTTCCCGCTCCTTCTCTTCTCCCTTCCCCTTTTCCCAAACATGATTCCCCTCTCCCTGCCCCCTTCTTACTCTCAGTCTACAGTAGAGAACCGTATCAGAATCAAGTTTGTCATCACCAACATGTCATGAAATTTGTTTTTTTTTTGCAGCAGCAAGACATAAAGCTATTACATTACTGTACAGAAATTGTAGGCGCATATATATAGCTAATACTTTTGTGTAGTACTGTATATTGAATAAAAATTATAGGACCATTTCAACACTCATTTGTTCTTACCAAAGAAGCTAAGTTCACATGAAACGTAAATTGAAAGCAACCTGCAACACTGGCCCAAACTCTCAAAGGCTGGCTTTCAAATTAAAACTTATGATTTGAGGCCCCAAATCAGAATCAGATAAATAACAAAGTAGTGCTCATGGGTCCATGGCCCTTTAGAAATCTGATGGTAGAGGAAATGAGCTGTTTTTAAACTGGTGAGTATAGGTTTTCCAGCTCCTGTACCTCCACACTGATGGTACTAACACAAACAGGGCATGTCAGGGATGGTGAGGATCTTTAATGACGGACGCTGCCGTCTCAAGGCACCACCTCTTGAAGATATCCGCAATGTCGGGGAGGGTTGTGCCCATGATGGAACTGGCTGTGTCTACATCCCTCGGAAGCCGCTTGTGATCCTTTTCACTGAAGACCCTGTACAAGGCTACGATGCAAATAATCAGAATTATCTTCTCTGTACATCTGCCAAAATCTGCAAGTTCTTGGTGAAAAAATACAGCATCCCCTCATTGGCTTGACCACCCCAATCTTCTCTAAAGCAGAAGTGTTTACTTTTTCCATACCTTTTCATCTCAATTAGATACATATATTTTTCAGTACTTTTTCAATTTAGAGATACATCACAAAATAGGCTCCTCGAGCACTTCAAGCCGTGTTGCCACAGCACTGACTTAACACTAATGTAATCATGGGACAATTTAGAATGTCCAGTTTACCAAGCCAGTACATCTTTAGACTGTGGGAAGAAACCGGAGCAGCCACACTTTCACCGGGATGACGTACAGAGACTCCATGTCAGAATTGAACTCCAAACCTCGACACCTCAAGTTCTGTGGTAACTAGTGCAGTTCAAGCCTAATATTTTGTGTGCACTATGGTACAGTATTAAAATTTTGTGCTTTCAACATATTGTGAATTGACAGTAAGAATTCACTTGGAGATTTATAGGTATTCTTTAGTTTTTTATTTGTTTTGAAAATAAACTGTGGATGCTGGAGATTTGAAATAAAAGTAATATATGTTAGAAAGAGACACAGGTCTGACAGCATCTGTGGAAGTATAAATAGAATTAGCATTTCAAGTCAAGGACTCCTCATGAGAGCTGAGTTTTGACTATGCACATAATTCCTCAGATAATACTGTCCAAACCAGCTCAAGACCTCTTGCATGTGTGGTACTGTACCCATCTTGTTTTCTTTTATGTTATACAGATATGCTACCACTTATTACTGTTCTGAATCTACACAGAGTGTGTAATAAAGATGTGTGCAATAAAGATGGGCAAATAAACCATTAAATGATCATTCTGAATCCTGAGACATGATTGGCTTTTGCTAAGCAATCATCTGCAATAACTCTTAACACAGCAAGTATATTAGTATCAGTACAATCCATTGCACGTGGACTAATTTGTTCTTTAAATGGAGTTGATGGAGTGTTCTCATAATGCCAACTGCTCTTCCATGGTTGTCATGGTGACTTTTAGTGTGGTTGTCCTGGAACTGGACATCAATTGGCCTCTAAAATATCATTCCTTTATAAAGTAAGGCAAACAGGTGTGGCAAGTTGTTTCGAAAACGAATGAGGAAGAGAATTTAATGTCTGTCACATGCGCTGGTGAAGCAGTTGGGAAAACAGTTAGAAGTAACAGCTTTTGATAATCCATTTAAATGGCAACCGAGAGGAGCTGGACGGAGCTTAGTCTTCTCTCGATACTTCATTGTTATGCTTGTTTTACAAAGATTAAAGCAGTTGAACATTTTTCTCTAACATAATAGAGATTTGTATTTGCCATGGGATTCTTTGCTGAGAGGATCTCTGCAGAAGTCCAATGAGAGTCTTCTTTACATTCCGTGAAATTACTCACTGGTTACTTGAAGTTAGATCCCATGGAGAAAACAGGAAATCAATTTAACTAAACAACAGCATGAAATGAATGACATGGTCCTATATTAATTATTCCATAGCACTTTACTGAATTCAATGTGACGCTTTTGACTTTACACTTTGTAGTTAATTTGATTTTAAATTAAAAATGGCATAAAGTGCACTAATATTTGGAACATTTAGACTTGCTATCGAAATTGAATTCAATCAAATCTCCCAGAAGATTTGGGCTAAATTCTTGGTTTAAACATGTTCACTTGAAATAGAGTAAATTTGTAATAGCTTTCCCAATAGCATAGGAAATGTCCTGTTGTCAAACTGGATTTGTGATTTTTTTTGGGCAATGTTTTTGTGCTGAAGAATTATTATTGTAGCTAATAATGATCATTAATGAACTGGATGATGTTAATCAAAAAGTTACAAATCAACACTGAGCAACTCTGTGCAGTGATAGGTGCTGTGGGATATCATTAATGGGAAATGGAAAATTTTTTTGCATTTCTGAGAATCAATGTGAAACACTGCCAGGTCAGCAAAAGTATAGATTACAAGCTTGCTAGGCCCCAACAGTATTTTATTATCTCCAGCTCTGGCACACCACACGATGTTTCCATTTCCCTCACCAGTCACCCCTATGAGATCACTGAGAGACATCTCACAATAAGGGGGATCTTTCCTGCAGAACAGTTTTATTCTGCACATTCAAAATTGAGGCAGATTGAACCAAATTCAAATTTATTTGGAACTCTTAAAAACAGGGATGAATAATGCTTCAAACGTATTTCTGATTTTCAGTAATTTCAATCAAGAAAGCTCACCAATGTCTTTACTTTCCGAGGAAGCTGGAAGAGAGCTGGACTATGCACATCAATACTCATTATATCCTACAATTGAACAACAAAGAGCATCCTAATTAGCTGCATCACTGCTTGCTATGGAAACTAAACAGCGGTGGACAGGTAGGTTTTACAGCAGGTAGTGAAGAACTGCCCAATGCATTAACAGCACCAGCAGACTCACCATTAAGGCCACACTGTATATATATAGAAAGAAGCCAGAAGAAAGGCCAGCAATATTATTAAGGACCATACCCACCCTGCTCGTTGACTGTTTGCCCCACTCCCATCAGGCAGGAGGCTCCATAGCATCCATGTCAGGGCCACCAGATGCAAGATAAATTACTCTCCCAAAGCAGTAAAGCTGATCAACCCACCACATCCCCACCACCACAACTTTATCCTTTCAGAATCAGAATCAGATTTAATATCACCCGCTTATGTTCTGAAATTTAACTTACACCAGCAGTACAATGAAATACATGATAAATAAATAGAGAGAAAAATCTCTGCTACATTATCTATATACGTGTCTGTTAAATAGCTGGTTGGTGGCATAGTGGCATCAGCGCTGGTCTTTGGGGCGGAAGGTCCCGAGTTCCAATCCAGCCGGCTCCCGTGCACGCTTTCCATCCGTGTTGGGTTGAGCGTCGAGCTAGCAACTCAACCTTGTAAAAAAGAAATCGCCTGCTATAGAAACATCAACAGTGAAAAGTTGATGGCCTATGCTCTCTTGTGAGTTTAAAGGCAATTTCTCTCTGTTCTTTCTGTCTGTTAAATAGTTAAAATAAGTAGTGCAAAAAAAACAGAAATTAAACAAAGCAGTGAGGTAGTGTTCATGGGCTCAATGTCCATTTCAAAATTGGATGACAGATGGGAAGAAGCTGTTCCTGAATCAATGAGTGTATGCCTTCAGGCTTCTGTACCTCCTTACTGATAATAACAATATGAACAGGGCATGCCCTGAGTGGTGGGGATTCTTAATGGGTGGTGGAGATTCTTAATAATCATCACCTTCCTGAGGCACCACTCCTTGAAGATATTTTGGATACTACAGAGGCTAGTACCCACACTGGAGCAATCTTATTTTACAAGTTTCTGCAACTTATTTTGATCATGTGCAGAAGGCTCCTATACCAGATGGTGAAGCAGCCAGTCAAAATGCTCTCCACACTACATTGACGAAGTTTTCAAGTGTTTTAGTTGACACACCAAATCACCTCAAACTCCTAATGAAATATAGCCACTGTCGTGCCTTCTTTATAGCTGCATGCAAGTTATGTCCTCAGAGATATTGACACCCAGGAACTTGGAACTCCACTTCTGATCCCTCTATGAGGATTGGTTTGTGTTCCCTTGTCTTACCTTTCCTGAAGTCCACATTCAGCTGTTTGATATTGCTGACATTGAGTACAAGGTTACTGCTGTGACACCACTCAACTAACTGGTATACCTCACTCCTGAATATCCTTTCCTTACCCTCTGAAATTCTACAAACAATGGTTGTATCATCAGCAAAATTATAGATGGCATTTGAGCTATGCCTAGCCACACAGTAATGGGTGAAGAGAGAGTGGAGCAGAGAGCTATGCACACATCCCTGTGGTGCGCCAGTGTCAGTTGTCAGCGAGGTGGAGATGTTATTTCTAATCCTCCTAGATTATGGTCTTCCAGTTAGGAACTTGAGAATCCAGTTGCAGAGGACAGCGCAGAGGACAGCACAGAGGCCTAGGTTTTGTAGCTTTCTTATACTTTATACTTTATTGTCACCAAACAATTGATACCAGAACGTACAATCATCATAGTGATATTTGATTCTGTGCTTCCAGCTCCCTGGATTACAAATCGATTGTAAATATTAAAAATTTAAATTATAAATCATAAATAGAAAATAGAAAAATTGAAAGTAAGGTAATGCAAAAAAAAACGAGATGCAAGTCCGGATATTTGGAAGGTACAGCCCAGATCCGGGTCAGGATCCATTCAACAGTCTTATCACAGTTGGAAAGAAGCTGTTCCCAAATCTGGCCGTATGAGTCTTCAAGCTCCTGAGCCTTCTCCCGGAGGGAAGAGGGACGAAAAGTGTGTTGGCTGGGTGGGTCCTGTCCTTGATTATCCTGGCAGCACTGCTCCGACAGCGTGCGGTGTAAAGTGAGTCCATGGACGGAAGATTGGTTTGTGTGATGTGCTGCGTCGTTATTAATGATATTCTGCAGCTTCTTTCAATCTTGGACAGGACAACTTCCATACCAGGTTGTGATGCACCCTAGAAGAATGCTTTCTACGGTGCATCTATAAAAATTAGTGAAGGTTTTGGGGGACAGGCCAAATTTCTTTAACTTTCTCAGGAAGTAAGGGCACTGGTGGGCCTTCTTGGCAGTGGACTCTGCTTGGCTGGACCAAGTCAGGTCATTTCTGATCAGGACTGTAGGAATGATAGTGTTAAATGCTGAGCTATAGTCAATAAACAGCAACATGACATAGGTGTTTGCATTGTCCAGGTGATCCAAAGCTGCATTGAGATCACGACTGCTGTAGACTTGTTGTGGCCATAGGCAAATTGAAGTGGGTCCAGAACCTTCATGAGAGAAGTTTTGATTTTAGCCATGACAAACCTCTCAAAGCATTTCATCACCATAGACATGAGCGCTACTGAATGATGGTCATTGAAGCAGCTCATACTGTTCTCTTTGGGTGCTGGCATAATTGAAACAGGTGGGAATTTCCAACTTCCAGTGAGCAATTGAAAATGTCTTTGAATTCCCCCACCAGCTGGTTGGCACAGATTTTCAAAGCCTTATCAGGTACCCCATCAGGCTTTGCCACCTTGCAAGGATTCACCCTCTTGAAAGATATCCAGACGTTGGCCTCCAAGACAGAGATCACAAGGTCATCAGATGCTGTGGGGATCCTCATAGCTGTGGTTTTATTCTCCCTTTCAAAATGAGCATAAAAGGCTTCGATCTCATCTGGTAGTGAACCATCACTGCCATTCATGATGCTGGGTTCTGCTTTGTAGGAAGTAATGGCCTGCAAATCCTGCCAGAGTTGTGATGTGTATCCAAGGTCATCTCTAACCTCTCCTGGAATTGTTTCTTGGTTCTTGAAATAGCCCTCTGAAAGCCATACCTGGTTTTCTTATACAGACCTGGATCACCAGACCTAATTGCCACAGTTCTAGCCTTCAGCAAACTATGAACCTCCTGGTTCATCCATGGCTTTTGGTTCAGGAATGTACAGTAAGTTTACACAGGCACACGCTCATCCACACAGGTTTTAAATAAGTTGCTGACAACTGTGGCATGCTCATCCAGACTCGAAGATGACTCCTTGAAGACAGAGCAGTCTACTGACTCAGAGCAGTCCTGTAAGCACTCCTGTGCCTCCCTGGTCCATACTTTCTCAGTCCTCAGTACTGGTGCTGCAGGCTTTAGTCTCTGCCTATACTCAAGGAGTAGAAGTACAGCCAGGTGATCAGACTTACCAAAGAGTGGACGTGGGATAGCACGGTAGGCACTCTTGAAGTTAGTGTAACAGTGGTCCAGCGTGTTATTTCCTCTGATACTACAGGTCAGAATCACCTTATGTCCAGACACCTTATTTCCAGTCAGAGCCCCCTTATGTACAGACACTCTTGTTTGTACCTAGCCTCACTTTATGTACATAAAGTATATGCTTCAGGCTCTTGACTGAAAGGTGATAACTTCAATCACCTTCACTTGCCCCATCACTGAAATGTTCCCACAACCTATGGGCTCACTTTCAAAAAGTCTTCATCTCATGTTCTCAATATTTATTGCTCATTTATTTATTTACAGTATATTATTCCTTTTTTTTGTATTTTCGCAGTTCATTGTCTTTTGCACAAAAGCTGAACACTCAAATTGGTGCAGTCTTTCATTGATTCTATGATGAGATTTATTGAGAATACCAACAAGAAAATAAATCTCGGGGTTGCATATGGTAACATATATGTACCTTGATAATAAATCTGAACTTTGATATATAAGCTATCTTATGTATTTATATTTTTTCTGTTTTTTATTATTGTGTTCTTTATCTCAGTGTTCTTTAAATTCTGCTTCGAATATGGAGAAATGATTACTTTGTTCTCTTTTACACTTAAGCACTAGAAATGACATTAAACAACCTTGAATCTTTAATCTTCCAGAGATGATTTCTGTCTTTTGGTCTAAGAGTCCTATCAACATATCACACATGCAGTGAGCAGGAGCATGCCAGCAAAGTTGGAAATAGAAATCTGGTATAATACCATATCTAGACCCAACGGAAAACTACCTTCAGCATTTTAACTAACCCTGTGGTACTGTTATGTTTTATTATCACTGAAAATTTGCTTATTTTTTGAAGCAACACAGAAATGATGCTGAAGAGCATTCTGACTGGTTGCATCACCATCTGGTATAAAGGCTCTATGCTCAGGATTGCAAGAGGCTGTACACTCATCCAGCTCCATCACAAGCACACCCTCCCCACCGTGGAGGACCTCTTCAAGAGATGGTATTCAAAGAGGGAGGTGTCCATCACTTCATCCCTAACCATTTGGGACATGTCCTATTCTCATTACGACCATAGAGGAAGAGGTACATGGGCCTAAAGACCCACACACAACTATTCAGAATCCTTAACCTCCACCACCAAATTTCTGAACAGTTCATGAAGCCATTAGCACCATCTGATTATTCCGTAATTTTTGCATCATGTTAAAGGCAACCTGATGGCTTTATTTGCCGCGGAGGTTTTCACATACTTGGTTTGTACCTTAAATGCAAATCAAAAAAAAATCTGATGGTTCAATTTAATATCAGAGTATGTATACAGTATACAATCTGAAATTCTTATTCTTCACAGACATTCACGATGTCTTTTGCAGCCCACAGCAAGACGGTTCCATGTTCTGTACTCGAAGCACGGTAGACTTTCATTCCTGGCTGTTTACCTGTGTTCTTGCACAACCATCAAACCATAGCACAGCTTGAGGGAAAACGCAGTCTCTCTCAATTAAATGAGTGCATATATAAAAGGACACACCCATCAATTATTAAAAACCTCCAACATCACTGGAACAGAAGGTATTAAGTTATATTATCTATAATTTACTTAACTAAGGTTTAGCAGTGGGGAAGATTTTATCAAAATAACTTTGTCAGCACTTGTTATATCAGATCTATTCCAACTTCTCTGACTGTCGTTACTGTACACCATTAAAGTATATCATTCTTACACCATTTTTAAAGAATGAGATTGGATTAGATTGATTTGTTTTCATGGTCCATATGAGCAGTAATCCACACAATCTTGTCCAAATATTATCGAACATCGATGCAACGGTGAAAAGACTTTGTTTTATCTAGCCAAGTTAACAATTGTGTGGTTATAATGATATCTTAAGTCCTAGAAACCATTTGAATTTAATTTTAAGGACTAATTTCCCAATGTAAACTCTATCTTTACTAATCTTATTCTTGAACTTTATATTTTAAAACTATTTTATTTCTTGATAAGCTTCAAGCATTGTAACATTGTCAACTCAAAAGTAAACTTTTGTCCCAGGGAAAGTGAATGGCTTTAAAAACATACTGAAATGATTTTAAATGTTTTAATTTTTACTTATTTGTTTATTAATTTAATTAAATTGTTGATTGATTTTAACAGGCTTTGAATATTTTTCAATGTCAGAAACATTTGGAAACATTCAATATTTTTGACATATTTGACAACCACCTGTGCCCTATGTGTGAATTAGCTCTCTGTCAAAGAATTTTCAGCTCTTGCATGGTGGGGCTTATCTGGCTCCACAGCCTGAGGTGATTTTCACCAGCACAAGGCCAAACTTGTGTGCAGGACCAAAATGAAGATGAGTATTGCAAGTTGACCACTGTAGATCCACAAAGCCTCAAGGTCATAACTATGATGTAGATTATGGCAAGCATGAAATTGTTCATCCATTATACTCATAAGACCAGTTAATAAAGGAGCACACTCTGCCATTCAATCATAGCTGTTTTATCCCACCATCTACTCTTAACTCTTAACCCCTCACCCTCCCTTACCACTCAAGGACCTATCAATCTCTGCCTTAAGTCAACTGAATGACTTAGCCTCCTCAGCTTTCTGTGGCAATGAATTCTATAGATTCACAACTGTTCAGCTGAAGATCTTTTTCATCTCTAAGGGACATCCCTTTATTCTGAGGCTGTGCCATCAGATTGTAGACACTCCTGACACATCCTCTATACATCCACTCTAACTAGACCTATGAATATTTGATATAATATTGTGGTGACCCACTTTCCAGCGCACTCGAACCGGCTCACAAAATGGCGCGCGACAGCAGAGAGGCCGGCCCCAAAAAGGGCGCCAGGCCATCTTCACCAGCAGGGGGAAAATCCCGCGCGTGGGAAGGGTCTGCGAATATGCATTTCCCACGGCCGTCCCGCCCGGGGAGGGCGGGAACGAGAAGGTTTTAAAGGAGGCCGCGAAGTTTGAATAAACCTCTTTTTTCGCAACTACAACTCACTGACTACGTATCATTATCCTAGCGCTGTGTGTAGCACACCGCTACATTTGGTGACCCTGACGGCCCAAACGATATTTGGACCAGAGATGACCAACGCCGCATCTGTTCATGCAGTTTCGTTAAAACTGCCAAGCTTCTGGACGCTGTGACCTCGCCTATGGTTCGAACAAGCAGAAGCCCAATTCCACATTCGGCAGATAACCTCGGATTCCACTCGTTACTACTGAGTGCTGAGCTCCTTCGATGAGGAGACTGCTGCACAAGTTGAGGAGTTTATACAGTCGCCCCCGGAGGATGGCAAATACACAGCATTCAAAGCCCTGCTCATAAGGACTTTTGGACTCTCACGGCGCGAACGAGCTGCCCACTTGCTGCACCTGGATGGTTTGGGAGACAGGCCGCCGTCGGCATTAATGAACGAAATGCTGGCCCTGGCTGAAGGACACAAACTCTGCCTCATGTTTGAGCAGGCGTTCCTAGAGCAACTGCCCGAGGACATATGCCTGCTGCTGTCCGACGCAGATTTCAGCAACCCCCGGGAGGTGGCGGCCCAGGCAGATGTGCTGTGGAATGCCAAGAAGGAGAGGGGGGCATCTATCGCACAGAACACCAAGCCGCGTGCCCAACGGCAGACTAGACCAGGCCCGGCAGCAGAGCCCACAAAACCTGGCGACGGGAGTGAGGAGCCCAGTGAACAATGGTGTTTCTACCACCAGCGGTGGGGCACAGAGGCCCGCCGCTGCAGACCGCCCTGCAAATTCCTGGGAAACGCCAGGGCCAGCCACTGCTGATGGCTATGGCGGCTGGCCGTCTGGGACAAGCAGTCAGGACACCGCCTTTTGGTCGACACCAGAGCGGAGATCAGCGTTTTACCTCCAACAAGTTACAACACCCGCAACAGAGAACCGGGACCCACCCTGAGGGCCACAAATGGCAGCACAATACGGACCCACGGCACCCGCACGGTGCGGCTACAGTTCAGCTCCAGCCGGTTCACGTGGGACTTCACACTGGCCACCGTGGCCCAACCACTCCTGGGGGCAGATTTTCTGCAAGCTCACAGCCTGCCGGTCGACTTGCAAGGAAAGCGACTAGTCCATGCCAAGACTTTTCAAACGTTCTCCCTGGGTGAAGCCAAGTTGCCAGCCTCACACCTGGACTCCGTCATGCTGTCCGACGACGAATTCACCAGGGTCCTGGTGAATTTCCCATCAGTTCTGACACCGCAGTTCACGGCAGCCATGCCCAGACATGGAGTACAGCACCACATCCCGACCCAGGGACCACCCCTCCACGCCCGTGCTCAAAGGCTTCCCGCAGACAAGCTCCGACTG
This sequence comes from Mobula hypostoma, assembly GCF_963921235.1. NCBI lineage: Eukaryota > Metazoa > Chordata > Chondrichthyes > Myliobatiformes > Myliobatidae > Mobula > Mobula hypostoma. The sequence goes on from NC_086110.1 coordinate 58,043,997, forward strand.
GCAAAGGAGGAGTTCAAGAAGATGGAGGAATTGGGGATCATACAATGGTCCGACAGCCCATGGGCCTCCCCCCTGCACATGGTGACCAAGGCAAAGGGGGGCTGGAGACCATGCAGCGACTACCGCAGACTGAACGAGGCTACAATGCCAGACCGCTACCCTGTGCCACACATTCAAGACTTTGCAGCAAATCTACATGGCGCAAGGATCTTTTCCAAGGTAGACCTTGTCCGGGGATACCATCACATCCCGGTACATCCGGACAACATCCCCAAAACAGCACTCATCACCCCATTTGGACTTTTCGAATTCCTCCGAATGCCATTTGGCCTAAAGAATGCCGCACAGATGTTCCAGCGGCTAATGGACGTGGTGGGACGCGACCTGGACTTTGCATTCATCTATTTGGACGACATCCTCATAGCCAGCAGTAGTCGTCAGGAGCATCTGTCCCACCTCCATCATCTCTACGCCCGACTGAGCGAATTCGGCCTTACAATCAACCCAGCCAAATGCCAGTTCGGACTCGACACCATCGACTTCCTGGGCCACAGGATTACTAAAGATGGGACAACCCCTCTGCCCGCCAAGGTAGACGCGGTCCGCCACTTCCCCCGACCCAACACAATCAAAGGCTTGCAGGAATTTGTGGGTATGGTGAATTTCTACCACTGTTTCCTCCCCTCAGCAGCCTGAATCATGCGACCCTGTTCACCCTGATGTCGGGTAAGGGCAAGGACATTACCTGAGATGAAGAGGCCACAGCCGCTTTCGTTAAAACCAAAGAAGCCTTGACAAACGCCGCGATGCTAGCACCCCAGAACGGACGTTCCTACTGCCTTCACGGTGGACGCATCCAACACAGCAGTCGGTGAAGTGCTGGAACAACTCATCGAGGGTCGCTAGCAACCCCTGGTGTTCTTCAGCAAACACCTAGGACCACCCGAACTCAAATACAGTGCTTTCGACCAGGAGCTATTGGCACTATACCTGGCAATCCGGCATTTCAGGTACTTCTTAGAAGGTAGGCCCTTCACCGCGTTCACGGACTACAAAACGCTTACCTTTGCGTTCACTAAGGTGTCCGATCCCTGGTCGTCCTGCCTGCAGCAACATCTGTCCTACATCTCCGAATACACGACGGACATCCGGCATGTCTCGGGAAAGGACAGCATCGTGGCGGACGCACTTTCCAGACCTACCATACAGGCCCTGTCCCAGGGGGTGGACTATGCGGCGCTGGCAGAGGTGCAGCAGGCAGACGATGAGATCCCTAGTTACAGAACTGCGGTCTCCAGTTTGCAGCTCCAAGACCTCCCTGTAGGCCCAGGTGAGAGGACCCTACTATGTGACGTAGCTACCGGCCAACCCCACCCCGTCGTCCCAGCAGCCTGGCGCCGGCGGGTTTTCAAGTCCATTCACAACTTAGTGCACCCCTCCATCAGGACAACCGTCCGGCTGGTCGCCAACCGGTTCATGTGGCATGGACTGCGTAAACAGGTCAGTGAATGGGCCAAAACGTGCATGCAGTGCCAAACGGCCAAGGCTCACCAAGGCTCCGCCGCAGCGGTTCGAACCCACCCGCCGGAGGTTCGACCACATTCATGTGGATATCGTGGGACCCTTGCCAGTGTCGCGAGGAGCGCGGTACCTCCTAACTATCGTAGACCAGTTCACCAGATGGCCAGAGGCAGTCCCACTCACCGACGCCACCTCCGAATCCTGCGCCCGAGCACTGATCGCAACCTGGGTAGCACGCTTCGGGGTACCGGCCCACATTACCTCTGACAGGGGTGCCCAGTTCACCTCCAGCCTGTGGTCAGCTATGGCCAGCCTTTTAGGATCACAGCTACACCACACAACTGCCTACCACCCACAGTCAAACGGACTAGTGGAGCATTTCCTCCGTCATCTGGTCGGCTGTCATGGCCCGCCTGGAAGGGCCTAACCGGGTGGACGAACTTCCCTGGGTCCTGCTCGGAATCCGCACGGTGCCCAAGGAGGATCTGCACACCTCGTTGTCCTGGACAGACTATGTGAGAGACTCGGTAACCTGGCCCCCATACCCACTTCACAGCATGGACAAAGCCCGACCTGCGTACCCAAAGACCTGCAGAACTGTAACTACAGCAGCCCTACGAGGGGCCGTTTAAGGTGATCAGAAACAACGGGTCCATGTTCGAGCTGGACACTGGGGGGGGAGAGGAGGTTTTCACGGTGGACCAACTCAAACCGGCCCATGTGGACTTGACACAGCCGGTCCGGGATCAGGCACCACAGCGCAGAGGCAGACCTCCCAAACAGAGGCCGATCCAGACTGTGGACATTGGGGGATGTATCGCCGGTTCTGGAGGCGGGGGTTATGTGGTGACCCACTTTCCAGCACACTCAAACCGGCTCACAAAACAGCACGCGCCGGCAGAGAGGCCGGCCCCAAAAAGGGCGCCAGGCCATCTTCACCAGCAGGGGGAAAAACCTACGCACAGGAATGGTCAGCGAATATGAATTCCCCACAGCAGTCCTGCCAGGGAGTACAGGAACGGAAAGGCTTTAAAGAAGGCTGCGAAGTTTGAATAAACCTCTTTTTTTGCAACTACAACTCACCGACTACGTGTCGTTATTCTAGCGCTGTGTGTAGCACACCGCTTCAATATTATAATACTCTTTGAGCACTCATATATGCCTCCCTTATTCCATTAAATATTATTATTCTGCAGCTGAAGATTTTCTGATTTCCACTTCCAGGGCTGGAGAAGTTAGAGTCATGAGTAATAGACTGATCAGTCTAGAATTGTTTTCTTTGGAACAAATGAAATGGGGAGGAGATTTAAATAAGATGTATAAAAATATAAGAGGCTTAGAAAGGGTAAATGGAAAGGACATATTTTTCTTCGCAGAGAGAACAGTAATTAGGAATGTAAGTTGATTGGTAGAAAGATTAAAGGGAATTTGATTTAAATAAAGTTAACTCAATGAGTTGTGGCAGATTGGAACTCTCTGCCTGTATGGACGGTGGAAGCAAAATCCCTCATCACATTCAGCAAGGATCTAAATAAGCACATGAACACATCTAACCTGTAAAGGTGTTGATGGAGAGTCGCATAGTAAGAGCAGACCAATCTGTCTTTGACTGGCATGTACATGCTGGGCAGAATCTGTAAATTTCCCCAAGTGCATGGTGCTGGCAAACCTTTTTGCTTCACTGCTTCACAATCTTGCTTTAGAATCCCCCAGGGTGGCACAGAAACAGAGTGGTTAGCACATCGCTTTACTGCGCTAGTGGCTCAGGTTCAATTTCTACCGCTATCTGTATGGAGTTTGTAGGCTTCCCCCTCGGACCACAAGGGTTTCCTGCAGGTGCTCTGGTTTCCTCCCACATTCCAAAGACATAGGTTAATTCAGGGGTCCCCAACCTTTTTTGCACTGCAGACCGGTTTAATATTGACAATATTCTTGCGGACCGGCCGACCCGACGGGTGGTGGTTGGGGCCAGCGGGCAAGAGTAGCAGTCAAATATGTTCTGTTTACCCAGAGAATGACTACACTGACCATGAAGCCTTGCGCGGGCACCAGTGTGCATGCGTGACCTGCACATGCGTGTACCTGCCGATTTATTTCCCTGCAAATCGTTTTTGGCGATTCTGTCCGGGGGGTGCGAGGGGTGATGTTAATCACGACCAGAATATCAGTGATAAGTGGCTAATACACTCAATTTCATTTCTAAAAGTGTTTATCTAAGGAATTTAATATTAAACACACAGCGCATACTTTCCTTGCATGAATATAGTGAGAAGTCAATATATCAGGGGAGGACAGGGGAGCTTGAAGTAATTGTTGAACGAACTTCCAGTAGAAGTGGTAGAGACAGGTTTGATATTATCATTTAAAGAAAAATCGGATAGGTGTATGGACAGGAAAGGAATGGAGAGTTATGGGCTGAGTGCAGGTCGGTGGGACTAGGTGAGAGTAGCGTTTGGCACGGACTAGAAGGGCCGGTATGGCCTGTTTCCATGCTGTAATTGTTATATGGTTATATAAGTAAGTCAATAGCATCATAACATTTTAAGTAACATTTGGATATTAAACACACAGCACATATTTTCCCCATATGAACATATAAAATCATTGCAACACACCAATATCGCTGAATCAGTGGGAGCCCTGGGCTTGTTTTCCTGCAACAAGACGGTCCTATCGAGGGGTGATGGGAGACAGCGATACTCGAAGGGGCTTCCTTATGTCCAGTCTATTCCGCAATTTAGTTTTCGTTGCATTCATTGCAGAGATACGTTGGAAATGGAAGCAACGTTTTTAGTGCTTTCGTGGCTATCTCAGGATATTCAGCCTTGACTTTGATCCAGAATGCCAGCGGAGATGTTATGTCAAACATACTTTTCAGCCCACCGTCATTTGCAAGCTCGAGGAGTTGATCTCCTTCCCGCCCTGACACGGATGACACGCGGGTCATGACCTCGCGTGCGTTCAAGTTCAACAGTGCATGACAGGGAATGAGGAAAGGTGCAGCTGACTCATATCACCAAATCATATCGTTTCCTCGCAGCCTGGTAGCGCATGCTTTGCAGCCCGGTACCGGTCCACAGCCCGGTGGTTGGGGACCACTGGGTTAATTGATCATATGAGTGCAATTGGGCCTTGTTGAGCCAGAAGGGCCTGTTACCATGTTGTCAGTAAATAAAATTAAATTTTAAAAAATCTTCCTCTCAAGTTATATTTTTGATCATAGTTTTCATTGCCTAGCCTGATCTATTCTAGTGACTCACAATTCTATTCTACTTCCTATTCCCATTCCGACTGCTGTGATGAGGCCACACTCAGGTAGGAGGAGTGACACCTTATATTCCATCTGTCCATCTGGGTAGCCTCCAACCTGATGGCATGAACATCGATTTCTCAAAATTCCAGTAATTGCTTCCCCCTCCCCACCCCGCAACACCTTCACCATTCCTATCCCGTTTCCTTCTCTCACACTCTCTCCTTACCTGCCCATTACCTCCCTCTGGTGCTCTATTTTAACTTCATCAGTTCAAAGGACTTGTTTCCAAAATGCATCAGGCTTGTTTAGATGTTCCTTTGAACCTTTTGCATAGAACTATTTGGCCGCAATGAGCAAAGGCATGTTTGGAGAAAAAAGGGGTGCAAAATTTCATGAAAAGAATCCCTCTCCAACTGTTAAGCACGGGGGTGGATCGATCATACCATGGGTTTTTGTTGCAGCCACTGGCATGGGGAACATGTATTGGTAGAGGGAAGAATTAATTCAATTAAATTCTGGAAGCAAACGTCACACCATCTGTAAAAAAGCTGAAGGTGAAAAGAGGATGGCTTCTATAACAGGATAATGAACCTAAACACATCTCAAAATCCACAATGGACTACCTCAAGAGACGCAAGCTGAAGGTTTTGCCATGGCCCTCACAGTCCCCTGACCTAAACATCATCGAGAATCTGTGGATAGACCTCAAAAGAGCAGTGCGTGCAAGACGGCCCAAGAATCTTACAGAACTAGAAGCTACAAAGAGCGTTTACAAGCTGTGATACTTGCCAAAGGGGGTGTTACTAAGTACTGCAATGCAGGGTGCCCAAACTTTTGCTTCAGGCCCTTTTCCTTTTTTGTTATTTTGAAACTGTAAAAGTTGGAAATTAAAAAAAGTTTTCTTGCTTAAGATATTAAAGAAATGTGTCATCTTTAACTTTATGCCTTTTGGAAATCAGGTCATCTTTTACTCGCTATGCTATTCACAGTAACAGAAGTTTTGACCGAGGTGCCCAAACTTTTGCATGCCATTGTATTTAACTTTGTGAGAAATTGTTTTTAGCATCCCAAATTGCTTAATGCTCCCAAGTTAACAATATATTGTGCATAGTTCAAGCATACATTCCTTCTTCTCCCACAGTAATTATTTAGTTAGGACTCACAATCTTGAAACCTTTGAGGGCCTAAGAAACAGATTTTAAAATTACTCCATGAAAATGCAGCCTAATGATAGAAATCTCATTTGTAAGTGGCCTGTTTGTACAACACTATGACTGCCAATTGTAGTAGTTGGCACATAGTATTAGACTGATCCTTTTAAGTACTCTCTGCAGTTTCTTGAATAATATTGTTCCCATGAAGTCAGAAATCAACTGGTTCAATTCTTGCTCCTTGAACATGTGAAATGAGGCAGATAGGTCAGCTTTCTTAAATGGCTGAAAAAATCTCACAATTCAATTTTGAAGCAGAAAGCTGGGTATCCTCTAGTGTCCAGACCAATATTTATCTCTTAATCAACCTTACTAAGCAGATTATTCAGTAAGTATGATGTATATTTACAGATATGTGCGGTATTGTTCATTTTTCAGATCTGGGAACCGTCACGTATTTAATATTTCAGTAATATTGTAAATCTATTGTTTGATTGAGTGTTCTTGTTCATTTAAGTAATTCATTTTGGGTTATATGTAAAAGTATTGGAATGGCATCATCATGCCTCCATGCCATACATGTGTGCCCTGCTTAAAGTAAAAACTAAATTGAGATACATTATTCCTTAATTCCACGCTTTTGCTTTCAATTCGTTTTGTGACTTGGAATTACAAAACATAACAGTGGCAATGAGGAACTTGTAAGCAAACCCAAGACAAATTTGATACAATGAAATATTTGAGTTTAAAAATAAATCACAGCACGTGTCTCTTCAGAAGGGTTGAGTTATAAAAAGCAGAAAATGGACAAATTCACTGATTTAAAAACAGTGAGTACTGGATGATAATAATCATAAATAAAACAAAGCAGAAATGTCTAGCTATATCGGAAAGATAGTCATGTTCAACTACACAAGAGATAACTGGATTCTGATTACTGAACAAATTGAGCTATATTTTAAAGCAAATGAAATAACCAATGAGAAAAAAATACCAGTTCAGCTGCATGCTTTGGTTTTAAAGGCATACAGCTTGCTTCAAAGTTTGACTGCTCCAGTCAAACCATTTGAAATGAGCTTTACTGGTATTGTTCAAGTACTGCAGGATCATTTGGAACTGAAACCATTGTTGATCGCAGAACACTTTAGGTTTCATAAGCAGAATCAAAAAGAATCAAAAATTGAATTTATTGAATTTTTTTGAAGAGGTTACTAGGAAAGTTGATGAGGGTAAAGTGGTGGATGTTGTCTATATGGACTTCAGTAAGGCCTTTGACAAGGGCCCACATGGAAGGTTGGTTAGGAAGCTATTAATATTGAAGTAGTAAAATGGATTCAGCAGTGGCTGGATGGGAGACGCCAGAGAGTGATGGTGGATAACTGTTTGTCAGATTGGACGTCGGTGACTAGTGATGTGCCTCAGGGATCTGTACTGGGTCCAATGTTATTTGTCATATACATTAATGATCTGGACGATGGGGTGGTAAATTGGATGAGTAAGTATGCAGATGATACTAAGATAGGCGGAGTTGTGGATAATGAAGTAGGTTTTCAAAGCTTGCAGGGAGATTTAGGCCGGTTAGAAGAGTGGGCTGAAAGATGGCAGATGGAGTTTAATGCTGATAAATGTGAGGTGTTACATTTTGGTAGGATTAATCAAAATAGGACATACATGGTAAATGGTAGGGCATTGAAGAATGCAGTAGAACAGAGGGATCTAGGAATGATGGTGCATAGTTCCCTGAAGGTGGAATCTCATGTGGATAGGGTGGTGAGGAAAGCTTTTGGTATGCTGGTCAGAGCATTGAGTATAGGAGTTGGGATGTAATGTTGAAATTGTACAAGGCATTGGTGAGGCCAAATCTGGAGTATTGTGTACAGTTTTGGTCACCGAATTATAGGAAAGATGTCAACAAAATAGAGAGAGTACGGAGGAGATTTACGAGAATGTTACCTGGGTTTCATCACCTAAGTTACAGAGAAAGGTTGAACAAATTGGGTCTTTATTCTTTGGAGCGTAGAAGGTTGAGGGGGGACTTGATAGAGGTATTTAAAATTATGAGGGGGATAGATAGAGTTGATGTGGATAGGCTTTTTCCATTGAGAGTGGGGGAGATTCAAACAAGAGGACATGAGTTGAGAGTTAAAGGGCAAAAGTTTAGTGGTAACATGAAGGGGAACTTCTTTACTCAGAGTAGTAGCTGTGTGGAATGAGCTTCCAGCAGAAGTGGTTGAGGCAGGTTCGATGTTGTCGTTTAAAGTTAAATTGGACAACTATATGGGCAGGAAAGGAATGGAGGGTTATGGGTTGAGTGCAGGTCGGTGGGACTAGGTGAGAGTAAGAGGTCGGCACGGACTAGAAGGGCCGAGATGGCCTGTTTCCGTGCTGTAATTGTTATATGGTTATATGGGAGGGGTGTCCATTTCAGCATACGAGGCTGAATTGGAGAGATTGTCTGAGAGTTGTTGCTTCTTAAATGATGCAATGAGAGATTGTTTCGTTTGTGGATTCTTACAAGAAAGCATTCAGAAATGGCTCCCATCAGAAGGACAACTTTAAATGAGCAGTTGAAATTGCAGAATCAGTGGAAACAGCAATTTAGTTGCAGTCAGGAATGAAGGTGAGCATGAACAAATTTGCACATCTAAACAAAAACCTACCTGGCTGAATAAATTGTGTTACTGTTGTGGCAGAGGCTCACATAGACCAGATCAATGCAGATTTAAAAGTGAAACTGGCAGAGCATGCAACAAAATAGGACAGATACATAGAACATGTCAGGCAGACAGAAATAAATGTACTGCACAGGGCAGGGAAGTAAAAAATACAAAAAGTTAAGTTGCAGTCCCAGAGTGGACTCTTACAGCCACCATGGAGAAAGCCTCAGAACCTGACATTGCTTCACAGCCACAAGTCTCACCTGCCAAGCAGAGTGATCCCGCTCATCAGGAAAGACGTATTCCACAAAAGTGTGAAAGCCTCCACTGCGATTACATCTTTTAGCCTGAAGTGACATTTTAAAATTTACTCTGCTGTGGATGTCTATATTGTAGTTGTATCATATGGTATACTATCTATATATCTATATATATATTCTATATTGTGATGGAGTTTATAGCTAAGCAGAGAGGAGTGTTGTGTATTTAATATACCAGTAATATTTGAGGAATATGTTGTTTGATTCAGCATTCCTGTTCACTTAATGCAAAAGTAGCTGAATGGCATATGTCAATAGGTTACCCTGCTTAAAGCAAAACTAAAACTTAAGGTAAGTTATTCCCTGCTCTGTGTTTTTTCTTTCAATTAGTTTTATGTTTTGGAGTTACAAAACATAAAGGGTATTGCTATAACATCAATGTTTATTACCCATCACGTCATTCTCCTAAGAAAAATGTCTTGTGAGGCTACCTCAGATAAGGGTAGTAGTTTCCTCCTCTGAAAGCCATAAGTAAACTAAGGAGACACAAGGGATTGTAGATGATGTAACCTGGAGTGAAAAAAGAAACCACTGGCAGAACTCACTGGGTCAGGCAGCATCTGTGGAGGTGGACAGAACATGTTCTTTGCGTCGAGACCTTGCATCAGGACTGAAGTATAAAGAGGAGAGGAGGAGATAGGGGCTGGCAAGTGATAGGTAGAACTAGGTTAGAAAAATTGGATAAGAGGCATATGAAGCCAGGTGGGAGTCAGGAGGGTGGAAGTAGGGGCAAAGCTTTAAAAACAATTACTTTATACTTTATTGTCACCAAACAATTGATATTAGAGCGTGCAATCATCACAGCGATACTTGATTCTGCGCTGTGCTTCTGTTGGGAACCATGTCTGAATGCTTTCTTGTAAGAATCCACAAACTGAACAATCTCTCAGTGCATCATTTAACAAGCAACAATGCTCAGACAATCTCTCCAATTAATCTCCAATTAGTGGAGGTAGAGTGGAGATATTAGTGAACCAATTGGATTTGACAAAGATCCAGGTGTTCATCAGTACCAAAAGTTGTGTTTTTATTTTAATTAACTTAAAATTCCATACCTTTCATTGTTGACTATAAGACGTTTGGAACAGAACTACAGTACTTGCAAAAGTCTTAGGCACATGTAAAAAAAAATTCTGTAAAGCGAAGAAGCTTTCACAAGTAATGACATGAAAAGTTTTTAAATATGAAAAAATCTCTAAGAACAGTAAACAGTAAAATAAATAAATCAAATCAATATTTGGTATGATCACTCTTTGTCTTTAAAACTGCATCAGTTCTCCAAGGTACACTGTCGTGCAGTTTTAGAAGAAAATCAGTTGGTAAGTTGTTCCAGGCATCTTGGAGAACTTGTCACAGTTCTTCTGCAGACTTTGGCTGCCTCACTTGCTTCTGTCTCTCAAAGTAATCCCAGACAGGCTCGATGATGTTGAGATCTGGGCTCTGTGAGGGTTATACCTTCTGAAAACTTAAAAAATTCTAGGGTGCCTAAGACTTCTGCACAGTACTGAATATAAATCCAAAATAGAAATGGAAAACACTGGAAATGCTTAACAGGCCAGGCTGCATCTGTGAGAAGAGATCCAGAGTCACTGTTCCAGGTCAAAGACCATTCATTCAAAGCTTTCATCATCAAAGAAAAAGTTTTTGACCTGAAACATTAACTGTATCTCCAGCAGTTGTAGTTTTTATTGATTTTCACTTACATAAATGCAAACTTTTTAAACACAAAAAAGTCTGCAGATGCTGGAAATTTAAAACAACACACACAAAATGCTGGTGGGATTCAGCAGGTCAGGTGGCAACTATGGAAATGAACTGACAGTTGACATTTTGTGCCAAGACCCTTCTTCAGGACTGAGATGGAAGGGGGAAGATGCCAGAATAAAAAGGAAGGGGTTCAGGGAAGAAGGCTAGCTGGAAGGTGATAGGTGAAGCCAGGTGGGTGGGAAAGGTCAAGGGCTGGAGAAGAAGCAACCTGCTAGGAGATGAGAATGGAACATTATAGAAAGGAAAGGTGGAGGGGACCCAAGGAGAAATAATAGGCAGCTGAGAAGAGGTAAAAGGTCAGAGTGGAGAATAGAGGAGTTGGGGGGGGGGGGTGAAATTTATTTACCAGAAGGAGAAAGTGATATTCATCCCGTCAGGCTGGACACCACCCAGATAGAATATAAGGTGTTGCTCTTCCACCCTGAGAGTGGCCTCCTCCCAACACATCGAAATGAAATGGGAACGGTAATCGGAATTAAGATGTTTGGCCACCAGGAAGTCATGCTTGCTGCAGATGGTGCGGAGGTGCTTGGAGAAACAAACATCTTATTTATTCATCTATACTGTAACAGACACAAAGGCACAGAGTGAGTAACAAATATGGTCCCTGTAATTTTGAAATGAATTTAATATCATTTCAATGTTCATTTTTTTCTTTATCTGTGTGGCCTAGTTTGTAAGATGCTTATGCATTCCTAATAGCCAGATATTAGGCCATACTACAGGATGAACATCAAACTCGTAGATGAATGGTTTTAAACTGCATTAGCCTCATTTTCTTTGGGTAAAGCAATTCAGCTTTTTAGCATTTGTACTGATATCCAAACAAAGGTCCACTCACTGAGTGTGGAGTTGTCAGCCAAGGTTGAACTCCAGCAACCACAGACATCCTACCTCTCCCGGAAGGTCCAGGAGTCTCCCGCAAATTAATAGTGGCTCCCTGATGCCAGCAAATTATATACAGCGTCCCAGAAATTGATTTTTTTTTGAGAGCGAGCGCAAGTGAGCGCGACCACGAGCGAGAGAGCGCGCGCGAGAGAGAGAGAGAGAGAGAGCGCAAGAGAGTGAGTGAGAGCGAGAAAGTAAGCGCGAGAGAGAGCGAGAAAGCGAGCGCGAGTGAGCGCGAGAGAGAGAGAGAGCGCGCAAGAGAGTGAGTGAGAGCGAGAAAGTAAGCGCGAGAGAGAGAGCGAGAAAGCGAGCGCGAGTGAGCGAGAGAGAGAGCGCGCAAGAGAGTGAGTGAGAGCGAGAAAGTAAGCGCGAGAGAGAGAGCGAGAAAGCGAGCGCGACCACGAGCGAGAGCGCGCGCGCGCGATAGAGAGAGAACAAGAGCGAGAGAGTTCCAAAAAAAGTCAGAGTGGCAGAGTGTTCCAAAAAAAGAAAATATAAAATGTACGTCTCCCCAGACGACACTAAAGTGTACCCCTGCCTAATAGGGGTCAAAAATAATGACAGTGTTGCTCGCTGCATTGTTTGCAACAGTGACTTTTCCATTGCCCATGGTGGGTTAAAATGTAAAAGACATGTTGAGGTGAGTTTAACAGGTGTCATTCGTTCATTAGCATAGCCAACGTTATTTAAACTAGCTGGCCAGCTGCTAAGGAGCTACTCTATTGCAAACATCCCACCTCTCCTGGGAGTCTCCCGCAAATTGATAGTGCTACCTCCCTGAAGTGAGTTTTTGCAAGGTGGGATGTCTGCATACCACTTTATGACATTCATCATTTTGCTATAAATTGCCATTAAAATATTGTTGTGGAATTGATACTAGAATTGGAATTGGAGTAGGTTTATTATTGTGACATGTACCAAGATACAATGAAAAGCTTGTCTTGCGTGCTGTTCATACAGATCAGAGTGCACTGAAATAGAATAAGGTAAGACAATAACAATAGAGAGTAAAATGTAACAGTGCAGCACAGGCAAACATTAAGGTACAAGATTCATAATCAGGTAGACTGTGAGGTCAAGAGTCCACTTGATCATACAATGGAACCACTCCATAGTGGAGTAAAAACTGTCCTTGGGCCTAGTGGTTATGTGCTTTTAGGCTTCTGTATTTTCTGCCTAACTGAAGAGGGAAGAAGAGTGACCAGGCTGAGTGGGCATCTCTGATTATGCTAGCTGTTTTGCTGAGGGTGTGAGAAGTGTGGAAAGAATTCATGGGTGGTGGGGAGCGGTTGGTGAGGCTGGTTCCTGTAACGTGCTGAGCTTTGACTACAACTTTCTGCAATTCCTTTTGGGACGTCTCAGCCTGAAACATCGAGTGTACCTCTTCCTAGGGATGCTGCCCGGCCTGCTGCGTTCACCAGCAACTTTTATGTGTGTTGCTTGAAATTCCAGCATCTGCAGATTTCCTCGTGTATGCATCCAGATAGGCTGCTTTCTATGGTGCTTTGATAAAATTGATAAAAATCAATGGGGACATGTCAAACTTCTTTACTCTCCTGAGAAAGTAGAAGTGGGGTGAACTTTCTTGGCTGTGGCATTTACATGGTTGAACAAGCTCAAGATTTTGGTGATATTTACCTCTTCATTATGTGAACGATGCAGCTTGCTTAAGAGAGAGAGACGTGCAGTTAAATGCAAATATCCTCAAGTTGATAGCCAAGTTTCACTGCTACATTATGGGCTTTGTAGGAAACAGTAGCTCCTTGTCTGGCTGTTCCCCAGGGTAATCCATTGAGTAGCATAATGTTCCTATATTTGGAAAGTGAGTTACAGACAGTCAAATTGCATCCCTTTTTACCTTAAATGTTTTGGCAAATGCTAGCTTTGAGTAGATTTTGGTAAAGCTAATATACTTGCTCTTCCTTAAGATCCACACGGGAGAATTGGTCCTGGGAAACATTGTAGATATGTCTTCTGTTTAAGAGATCTATTATTCTTTCTTGTCATCACAGTTCTGACACATTGTCATTGCTTTTCTTCTCTTCCCAACCGCAGTAGATGTGCAGAGAAATGCACACTTTTCTTCTAGGAAAATGCACAAGTGCAGGAACCAATTAAAAATACCATTCCAATTCAACCATTGAACTCCTGCGGATTTTGGAAGAAATTTCCCCCCTCAGATTAAGCAATTACTGCACTTCCCTTGAACCAAACTCAACTTCTATCAGTCATCAAGAAACCTGGAAGTCATTAAGTTTGAAATAGGGCAGTGGTAGGGATGAAAGAGTTGCACTATTTTGCTGCTTCTTACTGCAGGTTCCTCATGCATGACTGACATAGAGTGTCAGCTGGATGACCATGGCTCAGCTTGGCAGCAGTGAGATTGATGGAACCAGCTGCTGACTCCAAATACCTGTACTCATCGTAAGCAGAAGCAAGGCACTCCTTCCTGGGTTGTTCAATATTTCAGGTGCCACAAGTTGCTGTAGCAGTTTCCATGCACAATTCACACGGGGAGTGGGGGGTAAAACGGCACTTGAAACACCAATTTAAAACTGTACTTTAGAGGCTAAGGCTAATTTTATGATCACTATCCTTCAAGTTAGTTTGAACTTCCACCTTCTATGTTTTTATCTATTCCTTTTTCAGACATAATTGTGTTTTCTTGGTTTTCTTTATCTTTTAAACTCATTTTTTCCACATTCAAGTACTACTAAGAATGCTCCACTTATTGCTCATTCCTCGGTGTCCTTAACAGCCCCTCAGCACACGTCAACCCTCCATGCACAGCGACTTAATACTTACATTCCAGCTTGTGCTTCCCCCAGACATTGCAGCTACAACACTCCAGCCAGACATGGTCCTGTGGTCCACAACAGCCAAGCTGGCATATGTTGTGGAATTGACAGTACCATGGGAATTTGGTGTCGAAGAAGCTTATGAGATGAAAAAGACCAAGTACTTTGAACTGGCAACTGAAGCTGCCCAGAATGGCTGGAAGACCAAGATTTTCCTTGTAGAAGTGGGATGCAGGGGATTCGTTGCTACATCTACGACCAGTCTATTGAAGGAGATGGGGGTGAGGGGTCACTCCCTCCAACAAGCAATCAAGTCCTTGTCAAATGCAGCAGAAGAAAGCAGCAATTGGATTTGGATTAAAAGGAAAGACAACAACTGGGTTGCAAGATGATGACAGGAGGGTATGGAACTGAGAGAGGTGTATCTGGGATGCCAGGTAGCACTGTTGAGCCCTCTGGAGACATCGTGGGCTTATCAACGAAACATCAAAGAAGGAGGGTGCCCACCTGATGACCCCGATGATGTACCTACCCTCCCTCCTTGTCACCACTCCAAACCCACTGCCAACATCAAGAGTGCCAACTTACCATAGGGATTGAAACATCAAGTCCTAGTAGCTCTGCTCCACACCTCATACCTTCACTGACACCGTCACTGTCCTATTGTGTTTTCATCTGCCCTGCTGCTACCTAGAAGAGTTCCTCTTACCAAGAGTCACTTTGTCACTTTATTATTTCCTGTTAGAGGCACCTTCTGTTCACATACTCCTGCACCTAGCATCACATATGTACATACAGTCAGTCTATGTATACAAGTATAAGCTAACCTTATGTATATATGGCTACACTGAACAGTTACTTGTGCATTATGTTTTATAGGATTGCTTTTACATTTAAATTTATTGTGTTTCTTATGCTTCATTGGATCTGGAGTAACAATCCTTTCATTCTCCTTTACACCCCTGTATCGAAGAATGACAACAAACCATCTTGAAGCTTCAGACTTGCAGAAGGTTGTAGTGAGTTTTCTTCTTTAACCATTACAGTCATTCAAGTGGCAGGATAGTAGTGTATTGGCTAGTACAACGTTTTGCAGTACCAGCCATCTGGATTCAATTCTCACCACTACCTGCGAGGAGTTTATATGTTCTCCCCGTGGGAAACCGGGTACTCCAGTTTCCTCCCACAGTCTAAAGATGCTTTGCTTGGTCGGTTAATTGTTCATTGTAAATTGTTCTGTGATAAGGCTAGGATTAAATCTGTGGTTGATGTGGTTTGTGGGCACGTGGCCAAGTGGTTAAGGCATTGGACTAGCGACCTGAAGGTCATGAGTTCGAGCCCCAGCCGAGGCAGCGTGTTGTGTCCTTCAGCAAGGCACTTAACCACACAGTGCTCTGCGACGACACTGGTGCCAAGCTGTATTGGCTCTTGCCCTTCCCTTGGACAACATTGGTGTCGTGGAGAGGGGAGACTTGCAGCATGGGCAACTTTACAGGTCTTCCATACAACCTTGCCCACGCCTGTGCCCTGGAGAGTGAAGACTTTCCAGGCGCAGATCCATGGTCTCACAAGACTAACGGATGGGCAGCATGACACAAAGGGCCAGAAAGGCCTCTTCCATACTCTAGCTCAATAAATAAGCAAATGACACATTTGAATAGGGAGTTTGGATCTAGTAGCAATGAAGGGCCAGTGTTATATTTCTATGTTAAGGTGGTAAATGATTTGGAGTGGATCCTGATAATGGTGGTATTCTCATCTACTTCTGCCTCTTTTGATGGTATAGTCTGTGTGCTTGGCTGTGTGACTGAGGGGAGTATCTGCAGTACATTTTGTAAATGATATGCAGTGCAGTCACTGAGCAGCAGCATTAGAGCAAAACATGGAATGCCGATCACGTTGGCTATTTCGTCCTGTGTAGAGCTGAGCCTGCTGAGCAACGCACACAAAATGCTTGAGGAACTCAGCAGGTCAGGCAGCATCTACTGAGAGGAATAAGCAGTCAATGTTTTGGGCTGAGACCCTTCATTAGGACTGAAAAGGAAGGCAGTGGGGGCCAGAATAAGAAGTTAGGGGGAGGGGAAAGAGTACAAGTCGGCAGGTGATAGATGAGACCAGGTGAGGGGGAAGGGGGGTGGGTAGGGGAGGAGGACGATGTGAGAAGAAAGGGATGATGGAAGAAGTAAAGGGAAGACGAAGAAGGAATCTACCTCTTTACATCTTCTTCCTATCACCTCACAGCTTCTCACATCATTGCCCATTCCCCACCCATCCACCTTCCCCCTCACCTGGTCTCACCTATGACCTGCCAGCTTGTATTCTTTCCCCTCCCCCCGCATTCTTATTCTGGCTTCTACCTCCTTCCTTTCCAGTCCTGTCGAAGGGTCTCACCCCGAAAATTCGATGGTTTAATATCCTCCATAGACACTGCCTGATTTGCTGAGCTCCTCTTGAATTCTCTGGGTGTTGCTCCATAACTACTGTACATCATCTGCAGAATCTCTTGTCTCTATGATCCTCCTGAGTTTTGTTGACACTGTACTAATCCAGATAAGTGGAGAGTATTCCATCATGCTTCAGACTTGTGTCTTGGAGATGTTTAAAAAACATTAGGGTATCAAACAGTAAATCGTTCACTACAGGATACCCAGCCTTTGGGCTGCTCGTGGAGCCATAGTATTCATGTGAGTGAGAGACCAGTGTAAATCTGCCAAGTCCAACAGTAATGAGGAGGGCAGGCATACAGGTGGAAAAGCAGAAGACACCTTTGCCAAATTAAATCAGTTCAAGCAATAGACCTAATTGTTTCAATGAAGAAACTTCAGTGAGAGGACATAACCTCAGAATAGGACATCCCTTTAGAACAAGAGTTCCCCAACTGGGGTCCATGGACCTGTTGGTAAATGGTATGGGTCCATGGCAGAAAAAGGGTTGGGAGCACCAGCTTTAGAACAGAGATAGGGGAATTTCTTTAGCAAGAGGGTGGTTAATCATTGTCAGTGGAATTCATTGTCAGTGGAGGCCAAGTCATTGATATATTTAAAGCAGAGGTTGATAGGTTCTTGATTAGTAAGGGCGTCAAAGGTCGGAGAATGGGATTGAGGTGATAATAAATCAGCCATGATAGAATGACAGAGCAGACTCGATGGGTCGGTGCTCCTGTATCTATGGCTTTATGGGCAAGCTGCAGAAACGGACAACAATGTGACAGACAGAGGCAAAGGTGGAAACGTATTAAGGCTATCCATTTCAGTTGATAAACAGAATATCAATTGGGCATTTTTTTTAGATTTTCAGAGAATAGAAAACAATCACTTCAAAGGGACCAGGTGTCCTTATGCATAAGTCATCGAAAGCTATCATGTAGGTGCCACACCCACTTAGAAAGCCAAGTCTTATGTTTGCCTTTGTTGCAAGAGGGTTGGGTGCTGAAGTAAAGATACCTTAATGAAATTAGATGGGATCTCAGAATATTGTTCATTGTCTACATTTTGTGTACAAATTATTATTTTCTTGTTAGAGGGTGTGTACAGAGTGTTCACCAGACTCGATCCTGAATGGCTTGTCCATCAAAAGCGGAGAGTTTGAGCAGACTAGACTTCTGCTTTAGAAGAATAATGGGTAATTTCATGGAAGCTTACAAGAAACTAGATACAGGGTGGTTGTTTTCCTTTGGCAAGAAGTCAACAACTGGGGATCTAAATTGGCCAATTAGGTCCAAAAAGAGGAAAAGTTTCCTCAGAAGGAAACAAAGTGGTGAATCTAAGGAATTCTCTTACTTTGGGGCTATGGAGGCTTGATTGCATTCAGAACAGAGATAGATTTTTAGATATCAGAGGGCCATACTGTCTGGTATGAAAAAATGGGAATGAGCTACAGGAACCCTTTCAACCTTATTCAACGGCAACACAAGCTGAAGGAGCATAATGACTTAGTTCTACTTGCACTTCTTATGTCTTTCTGTGCTATTATGAAAACAACATCAGGACCTTTATTTTTGGAATTCAGTTGTATTTATATCCCAATCCTAGCTTCCTTAGAAAGATTTTCTTGGTCTTTCAGATGAATCAGTAATATTTCTGCACAGATGATAACCCATTAATGCAGTAAAAACAAGAATTGTTTTATAGCCGATACAAAAATATTGATCATAAAAAATACTAAAGTTAGTGGTAGTTACCTCCTTTTAAAGCCAACACTTATTTTATACAACCAACACACATCAAAGTTGCTGGTGAATGCAGCAGGCCAGGCAGCATCTCTAGGAAGAGGTACAGTCGACGTTTCGGGCCGAGACCCGAAGGTACAGTCGAGACTCATCGACTGTACCTCTTCCTAGAGATGCTGCCTGGCCTGCTGCATTCACCAGCAACTTTGATGTGTGTTGCTTGAATTTCCAGCATCTGCAGACTTCCTCGTGTTTACTTATTTTTTACCATCAATTATGTTTGATTGCTAAGAAATAGAATCAGAATCAGGTTTATTATCACCAGCATGTGTTGTGAAATTTGGTAACTTAGCAGCAGCAATTCAATGCAAGACATAACAAAAAAATAATAAATCAATTACAATATATGTATATTGAATCGATTAAAAAGGACTCTGCTGTAATACACAGTCTACCAGCAGTTAACTGACTTTACAGATTCATTTTATGGCATTCCTAGTCCAACCACCTCCACAATATAAAGAAATCATCCTTTCAAATTAAGCTCCATTCGCGAGTATCCTATGAATCCAAACAGCTAATAGCTTGGCAAGTGGGAACATGTTGAGAAAAAAAGTGGGGACAAAACAACTTTAAGTGGCTGTGCCTTGGCAGAATGTAGGAAGAGGAGAGCCAATGACAAATGTGTTTGCGAAGCAAATACTCGTCACAGAAGGAGAGCACCATAACAAACAGATAAGAAGCTGAATTAATGAATAAATGAAAGGTGACAAGGGCTGTTGTCAATGAACCCTTTGAAAGAGCCCATGAGCACTGTGGGTTTTTTTCACCTTGTGAACATTCCCTTGTGAGAACTTCAGAGTGAAATCCTTGTAATTATTTAACTCTTTGAATGCCAGAAGTTATTTTCATTCTGACCAACTATTTCAAAAATATTGTCTCTGGCATTGTTCCTCGTAGATTTTTTCAATCTTCCAGTCCATTGCTGGCAATTTTGTCATGAATGTTTAACACATATATACCTCTAAAATAGATTTATTATATCTGACTAAGATAACATTGAGCTGTTCACTATATATTCATGTCTGTATTTTAATTTAAAATGTTTTGAAACATCATTGCAGTATTCCTAAAATGTTTCAATACTCTTCTTTCTCCCTCTCTCCTTTTACTCACATAATATGTAAGCCTCAATATATTTAGAAGATCCTTTTGCAGCTGCTGTATGATAGAAAGCATATGTATTTATAACATTTTCAAAGCTGTGAAAGCCATTTCAATATTCAAATGGGAAATGGTGAAAATCATAAATGGGAATATACGAAGGCTTCTTCAACTGCAGTCTGAAAATTAAACGTGGCCTATGCCATTCATGCTGTATATCTTTACAAGTGATAATTCAGAACAACAAAAATATAAATAATTTTACACAATTTACCATCAAGGATCAGCTTTATTAACCATATATATTTAACTGTACATATTAGGAATCTACTGTTGGCGCTACAAACAAAAAATAGCAACATTCAACAATGATACAGAAAAAGAATTATATTCAAAAATTCAAGATTCAAAGACACTTATTATCAACATATGCATAAATTCTGCAACCTTGAGATTTGTTTGCTTACAGGCAGCCACGAACCAAAAGAACCCAATTTAAAAGACCAACACCCAATACGCAGAGAAAGAGGAAAAGAAACACAAATCATACAAACAATAGTAACAAGCAGCAGCATTCCAAACCAAACTGAATCCATATCACTTGAATCCCGAAGCAGTCAGAATAACCCCATAGCCTTGGTCTCAGTTCATCATATCGTGGGGAAAATCACTACAAATCTCGCAGGCACAAAGCACGCAGCAGCCGGAGCAGTCTCATAGCCTTGCCTCCGGTCCCGATACCCTGCCTTTCCAGTCTATCTGGGCCAGTGTTTAAATCGTCCAAACTCTTGATTGGACCGTGCAATAGGACCCTGGCCCATTATTTAATAGAAATAAAGTTAGACGTATAGATGTCAAATAAATGTCCATATAAGGAAAGTTCAAAGTTCAAAGTACCCTTACTATCAAAGTATATATGCATTATACAACCTTGAGCTTTGTCTGCTAACAGGCAGCCACAAAACAAAGAAACCCAAGAAAATATAAAAAAGATCATCAAACTTCCAATGTGCAAAAAGAAAAAAAATCATGCAAACTATAAAAGCAAGCAAACAGCATTCTGAACTGGTCCATAAAGAGAGTTTGTCCACGGACCCTTCGTTCAGAGCACAGCCAAGTAAGTAACGTGGAGCAGCGAGCTGAACTAGCCCAACCCTTACTTCGGGCCCCAACCCCCTGACTTTTTCAATCTGGTCCAGCCCCTCAAGCGTCATTCAAATACTGTGTTCAGATATGGGCTTTGATCTGGAGTTGGGAATCAGTAACAGCAAACAGCAATGAATAAATTTACAACTGTCTTCAATTCACCAATGCAGAGGTTTAGAGTTGAGGGAATGGCGAAAGATCAAGGCATCAGACCAGGCACAAAACTCATGGCCTGCCAGATGGCATAAATCTCTGTCCTCCAGATGCTTCTGAGACTTTGACCACCTACAACAAGCAATTCAAAACATCTGAAAGATGCTACAAACACTCTCACCACAAAATATCAGAGGATCAATCCTGGGGCAAGCACGTAAGTGCCATCGAAAAGAAGGTACAATAACATCTCTACTTTCTTAGATGTTTTCACAGATTGGGCATGTCAGATAAAACTTTGACAAACTTCTATAGATGCACAGTGGAGAGTATCCTGAGGTTGTATCACAACCTGGTATGGAAACACCAATGTCCAAGAATGAAAAAACCTACAAAATATAGTGGATACAGCCCAGTCAATAACAGGAAAAACCCTCCCCACCATTGAGCACATCTACAAGGAGCTCTGCCACAAGAAAACAGCTTCCATCATCAAGGAGCCCCACCTTCCAGGCCATGCTCTCCTCTCACTGCTGCCATCAGGAAGGAGGAACAGGAGCCTTAGGTTCCACACCATCAGGTTCAGGAACAGTTACTACCCTTCAACCATCCGGCCTCTGAACCAGTGTGGATAACTTTACTCAGTTCAACTCTGAACTAATTTCACATCCTGTGGACCCACTTTAAGAACTCCAAGCTCATTTTCTCAATATTATTTATTTTATTTTATTTTAATTTGCAGTTTGTTTCTTTTGCACATTTCTGCCTGTCTATCTTTGTATGTGTGTAGTTCCTCATTGATTCTATTTTATTTCTCTGTTCTAGTATTAATGCTTGCAAGAAAATAAATGTCAAGTATATGGTGACATGTTCATGCTTTGATCATAAATTTAATTTGAAATTTGAACTTTGACAATGAGAGCAGGCACTTCGAGACCTCTGAAACATGCTCTGAACACTCTTGTGGCAAAATCCATTGGAAAGAAAAGCAAATTGATATCTCTGTCCCCTCCCAGATCAATATCCCTGGCATTGATTCCCAAGCTAACCTTAGTCAGGGGACATCAGACTCCCAAAATAGAAAATTTGCTCCTGAAGAAGGGTCTTGGCCCAAAAAGTTGATAGTTTATTCCTTTCCAAAGATGCTGCCTGATCTGTTGAGTTTCTCCAGCATTTTGGGTATGTTTCTCTGTTCCAAGCTCTGTTATGGGAAGAGGTTACCATATGAACAAAGGAACACATTTGATAATGTGAAAGCCTGTCTGAAAAACATGCAGTATTTGCATTGACTCTTGGAAGTCCATGACTACTTAGGGAAGTTGCACTGAGAATCCTGGGACTATGTCCAGCAGAAGGAGCTCATCATTTGAAAAGGGTCAGTGCAGATATCATTAATCACACTGGAATACACGAACCATAGTGGACGTAAGCCATCCCAGTGGACTATGAGGAAGAATGGCAAGTTAAGTTAGATTTGGTACCTTTTATGACCTTACCTACAGAGAGTAGAACATGAGAGATCAACCAAGAGTGTATTAACAGTGTCAACCCAAAGTTAATAAATATATGGGAAAGCTTTTAGAAGCAAGTGAACTGAGGTATGGGCAGAGCTGTGCCTTGATTCACTTGAACCAATCAGCATAAGCATAATCACTACAGTATAGCGATCCTCTGAGTAATTTCACTAAGTAAGTTTGCACTAAAGTTGACTTTTTTGTTCTATTTGCATCCCGTTTTGTAAAAATTGTGCATAATTTGTGTTTAATTTATGATTTTCTTGTGAATGCTGCAATTTGCCTGTGAAGCTCTGGCAGGTAAGTTTTTCATTGCTCCTGTGCATACATGTGTTTGAAGATAAGATGATAAACTCAACTTAAACAGGACCTTGTACTGTACAGTATTGCAGAGTCAAAACTAGGCATTGATTGTAAGAGCACGGATATGCAGTCTGAAGCTCACTGGGTTTAACTATGAAGTCAGGACTGCCAATATTCACAACCTTTAACATTTGCAAGGATGACTAAGGAAGAATTTTGCTCATGGATAGGTTGTGTGCATCAAGAGATGCTGGTGTATCACCATTTTCATCTGAGGTCACTCTGAGGCAGCACATAGTTAAAAAGAAGGGAAAGGATCAAGGATGGATATTCAAAGTATAGAAGAAGCAATCCAACAGGAATAGATAGGGAAACAATTCCAGCCGATTCTCTGTCCATAGAGTAGTGTGCTGGCACACGAACTGGGAAGATGCTGGAGGAAGATGAAGTGATCAAGGCCGCAGACAAGTCAATAAGGATGAGTACAATCACAAAGGGTGTTGTTCTCGACTGTGCAGAAAGGCTGTATTATAATGATGCTCTGAACCGGGGTTGCTCCTGCAAGAATGTTTTTCATTATACCGCTGCATAAATGTACACGTGCATATGGCAATAAATTCAATCTCTGACCTTCGGGACTTTGAAAATCTGACTGGAAAGACTTAATCACAAAATTCTGGAAACAAATAAACTTAGATTTCAGTGCATTCAGGATATACAGAGAAGCCAATAGACACTACATGTATTCATTAATGAATATTCATAAAATCAGTGTCATGGAGTTACGTAGCACAGCTTTGTCCACCTCATCCTTGCTGATCATTTTGCCAGTAATCACTTTTGTTGACAGATAGTCCGTACCTTGCCAATTAAAGTTGCTGTCTAAATGAATCTCAAACACGAGGAATTCTGCAGATGCTGGAAGTTCATTTAACACACATCAAAGTTGCAGGTGAATGCAGCAGGCCAGGCGGCATCTCTAGGAAGAGGTACGTCGCCTGTATTTCTTCCTAGAGATGCTGCCTGGCTTGATACATCCACCAGCAACTTTGATGTGTGTTAAATGAATCTCAAATATAGTGATTGCATCTAATGCCACAACTTCCTCTGATAGTGAGTTCCAGATATCTTTCTCAGTGTAAAAACCTTACTCTTTAAATCCCTTTAAAACTCCTTTCTCTTGCCTTAAACCTGTTCCCTTTTATTTTTGCTAACCCTACCATGAAGCACACACGTTGTAAGGACACTGCCCAGAGGAAGGCAATGGCAAACCACATTTGTAGAAAAATGTGCCAGGAACAATCATCGTCAAGGCCATGATCACCCACGTCATGAGAAACTGTTCATAATGATGGTTGTGAAAAAAAAGATTCTATCTGACATATCTATGATTTTGTAAACCTCAACCTCAGCCTCCTTTGCTCCAGGGAAAACAAGCTGAGCTTATCCAATCAGTTCAAATCCATCTAAAGATAAATTTTGGCTGGAAACTAATCAGTCTTTTTACTTAGCTCTCCTCAGCTATTGTGAGTTAATAATAGTTGGCGCAAATGACAGTATGCTAAATCTCCCATCAAACCTGCTCTACCACGCATTCAGATCCTCCCACATAACCTCATTTTTTCTTAATCCCCTCAGCCTCCAAAACTCAATTAACCACTCCTTAAATATGCTTAATAACTGCACATTCCATCACAATCTTTGAAGTGAATTGTTTTCTTCTTTTATTGATTTAAAAGATAAAACTCTAGATTTAGATTTGTAAAATTATAGATATGGTAGATAGTCAGAAACACTCTTATAACTGCCCTAACTGTCCAAACCCTTATCTCAAGACTATGTCCCCAGTTCTGTTCTTTAAAAGAGAACAGATAGGCTCTTAGCAGTAGAAGTGCGATCACTTGAGTCAAGTGTGACATTCTCCTAAGGGGTAATTCCCTTAATGCAGTACATCTGTATATGACTTTGTTTAACATGGGAGGTTGATGCATGAGCAGTCACCACATAGTACTTGACAGATTGGGATCAGAGTCCAGTAACATGGAATGTAAAATGACTGGGAACAATGCAAGATGATCTTCCTCCAGTTCCACCACAAAGTCCTAGTTGGATTGCTTATTGTCTGAAACCTCTCCCTTGACTCTGACACCAGGAGTGACCTTACCAAGAGCTACATTT
Organism: Mobula hypostoma; assembly: GCF_963921235.1. Classification (NCBI taxonomy): domain Eukaryota; kingdom Metazoa; phylum Chordata; class Chondrichthyes; order Myliobatiformes; family Myliobatidae; genus Mobula; species Mobula hypostoma. The sequence continues at coordinate 58,068,978 of NC_086110.1, forward strand.
CAAACAGCATCACTCTCTAGATCTCAAGAACTCACAAACTTCTGCAACACAACAAGGTGGTGATCCTTGGAGACGCTATCAGTAATCACATGTCACTGCCACTTCAAGTCTTGTAAAATGACTGCAAATACTTTGAAACGCCAGACAACACACTCATCCCTGGAAATAAAATAGAAAACATATCCCTCCCATTTTTTGCAACCATGAATATTGGACATTTATCGTAATTTCTCGGAAAAAGTAAATTTGGATTGTCCATATGAACACAGGAAACACATCAACTGTGTTACTTCTCATTACTATTTTAAAGGTTCAAAGGTTCATTTATTATCAAAGTATACAGCTATGAAATCCTTCTTCTCCAAATCCCCCTCCCTCCCCCACCACACAAAAAAATGAGAAAGATTGGGCGGGAAATCACAGAATACTCAAAAAACATAAGACAGAAAAAATGTCCACAGTCCAAGTCCACATCCAAAATGCAGAAAACCTGGGCAACCTTCTCCCTCTCCGTAGCAGAGAGATCTCACTAATGATAAAAAGGCAGTCTCTCCTCTCCATGCAGTGTGATCCCACAACAATAAAAAGGCAGGCTGCTAGTGTTTCAATCTCCCTCAATGCTTTAATCAGCGAACAATGGAAGCTTTAATCGGTGAAATGGAGTCAAACATTAGCTTGCAGCCTTTCCACCACGAGGTCCCTGCATGCAACCTCTATCTCCCAGATTCCCCTTGGAAACTTTGGAACGTGGGAGGAAACCAAAGCACCCAGAAGAAACCCACATGGTCATGGGGAAAATATAAACTCCTTACAGACAGCAGCAGGAACTAATTCCAGGTAACTGACTCTGTAATAGCATTACACTAACTGCTATGTAATGTGCACCCATTACTTGATGCTGCAAGCAAGTTTTTCATTGCACCTGATCATACATGTACTTGAGCATATGACAATAAACTCAACTTTGACTTTGACAAAGAACTCACCACACTGACAAATTAATAATGCAATCCATTGGGTGCTCACTGCTTGTATGGAAGAATATCTCATGCTGTTATGAAGCCACGCTTTCAAGAACCCTTCCACTTGGAAGCAATACTATTCCCCAGCAAGTGAATTTACTGTGAAATATGTGACCTAGTGAATATGGCACTGTTGACCTCTGTGTCCTTCTGAATGATTCCTAATACCAATATTCCCTGCAGTTACCTTATTATACATCACATGTCAAAAGGTGAGAATCAAAAAACTCTGCAGATGCTGGAAAGCTAAATTAAACCAGGAAATGCTGGGAGTACTCACCAGGTCAGACTGCATCTGTGCAAAGAGAAGCAAAATTCAAGATTACAACATCCCTAAAGGATCGTGAAACTGAGATTTCTAATATGCCACTGCATTACAAACAAAGAGATTCGGACAAACTGAGACAAGCCTGCTTATCTGAGCTATATTAGAATGGAGCATGTGTAGAGACTGTTGAGTTTTAAAAAAAAAAGCAGCACACCACATGTTCGTTGAAAGGGAAGACACAATCCAGTTTTTTTAAAAGAAGTCAGAAAAATGGAAGAATTCGCAGGTTCCTAAAGAGTGAGTACCAGGTGATAATAATCATCAGAAAAAAAGAATAAATGGATAAAAACATCAAAACAATTGACACATTTGATTACAGAAAAGATAACTGGAATATGTATACTGAGCTAATTCAACAATATTTGAAGCAAATGAAATAGCCAATGAAAAACAAGCATCAATTTTTCTGAGTTAATTTGGTTTGCTTAGAAGACTGACTGCTCCAACCAAACTAGCAGAGATGAGTTTTGCTGATATTGTCAAAATATTACAGGAACACTTCGAACCAAAACCATTGTTGATTGCAGAACGCTTTAGGTTTCATAAGCAGAATCAAAAGGAAGGGGAAGCAACACACATAAAAAATGCTGGTGAATGCAGCAGGCTAGGCAGCATCTATAGGAAGAGGTACAGTTGACGTTTCGGGCCAAGACCCTTTGTCAGGACCCTGACGAAGGGTCTTGGCCCGAAGGTCGACTGTATCTTTTCCTATAGAAGCTGCCTGGCCTCCTGCATTCACCAGCATTTTTTATGTGCGTTGCTTGAATTTCCAGCGTCTGCAGATTTCCTCGTGTTTGTGTCATAAAGAAGGGGAACCATTTCAGTATAAGTGACTGAATTGAAGAGATTGTCTGAGCATTGTCAGTTCAGTAATGGTCTCAATGATACACTAAGGGATGCTTTAGTTTGTGGAATCTTACAAGAAAGCATTCAAAAATGGCTTCTAACTGAAGCACAGCTCACATTTAAAAGAGCAGTTGAAATCGCTATTTCAATGGAAACTGCAGACAGAGACACAATTGAGTTGCAGTCAGAAATGAAAGTAAGTATGAACAAAATTGTAGAGAAACCAGCGTGGCCGAACAAATAGAGTTATTGTTGTGGCAGGGGCTCACATACACCAGACCAATGCAGATTTAAAAGTGAAACCTGCAGAAGATGCAACAAAGTAGAACACATGCAAAAAGCATGTTGGGCAGACAAAAATAAATGGACTGCTCAGGGAAGAGAAAAAGCTAAGAATTCAATTTGCAGTTTCAAAAGGAGCACTAATCTGCACACTGTTGATGAAAAATCTGATAATGATGAGAGCGACACAGGACTGTGTAGCCTTGAGATTTGCAGTGTGAAAATTAACAACAGAGAAGTAGTATGGCCTATGCCAGAAGTGAAAGGCAAGTTAATTAAAATGGAATTGGACACTGGCTCAGCTTCTTTGTCATTCCACAAAATAAGTTTGAATGGACAAGAATTTAAACTGGAGAAAAGGTAAGTCATGTGGGAATGACATTCGTAACAATGAATTACACCAACCAACAAGCCACGTTTGGCCTATATGTGGTAAAAACAGGAGGACCAGTATTTTGGGGATGTGAGTGGATGAGACAAATACAACTTGATTATGTCATATCCTCTGCAACAGAGCTAACTGAAAGCAAATTAAAAAGGGTACTGGATGGCGTTACAACTGTTTCCATGTAAACAAAAGAGGGCAAACAGATGTTGGTGCAAACCTCTCTGGCTCTAGTTGGAAAGCATATTGGACCAAAGGAGGACCATGCTGCACAGAGAAAGCATGAAAGTGATGAAAGCGGTGGTCTGACTACAACAGTCTTTGTAGGAACGTATCTGAGAAAGCTTCTGATATGTTAATCAGGCAGTTACCTGCAAAATATGGCTTGGTTTTAAGCTGGAAGAGAGCTTAAAGAGCTTCAGGAAAGTTGCAAGCATTCAGTATGGCGGGAGGAGAGAGTGCAGTGCGCCGTGCGTGTGCAGCCCTCCAGTGAAAAATGATATCATATCCGTTAAATAGGGACCGTGGACAATTCTGATTTGATGGAGACAGGCAGACGTGAAAGCACAGAGGAACATCTGGAGAAATTTCTGAAACGCCCATTCGCTGCTGTTGTTACTGTGCGATCGTGAATCTTCAGGAAGGAAGGCCTCAAAATCCCCGGCTTTGCCTGCTGTTGGCGACCGAGATTGAGGTTGAATCTCTCGGATAGAGATGGTGCTCAGTACTCGGTGTCAGAGAGCTGATCGGAGGCTCGAAGTTTTCGGACCACTCAAAGTCAAACTGTGGTCGGGCACGGCAGGGAGAGTTTTTCTTCCTTCTTCCGTCTGCGTGACATGTGGGACATTTGAGAGACTTTGAACTTTCTACTGTGCTCATGGACTGTTCTTCATCAAGTTATGGTACTGTTGCACTGTTGTAACTATATGTTATAATTATGTGGTTTTGTTAGTTTTTTCAGTCTTGGTCTGTCCTGTGTTTTGTGACATCACACCAGAGGAAATATTGTATCATTTCTTAATGCATGCATTACTAAATGACAATAAAAGAGGACTGCATGTCTTCATAATCTAAAGAACCAGAATCTACTCTGCATGCGTTAAAGTTATAACATGGAGTTCAAGTGGGAGACAAAATGCTGCTTGTAAAAGTAGATTCAAAAACCAAAGCCTGGGTGGATGAATAGAGTTACAGAACCAGAGGATTTGTCAGGTGATGTTGTGGATGTGGAAACCAAGAGGAGAAATCAGATTGTAAAGGAATCAACAGAAGGATTACTAAGAGAGTACTTCAGTGAACTAAATGCACCTTCCCATGATCAAGATGCATAAACTAGAAGAAGAAGAAAGGTGGCTACCATGGTGAAGACCACTTCCTGTCATCTCAGAGTCAGCTCCTGCAACCATCACAGTGAGGCCCACCCCGCCCCCCTTCCTTTCAGGAAAGATGTTATCCCACAAGATCAAGAAATCCTCCATCGTGATTAAATCTTGAGGCCTGAATTGAACAATTTAAAAGTTACTATGCTGTGGATGTCTGTATAGAGTAACTGTATTATATAATATACTGTGTATACAGTTGAGATGCATTCTGTATTGAGTTGGAGTTTATAGCTAAGCAGGGAGGAGTGCTGTGTATTTAATACTTCAATAATATTTGAGAAACCCTGTATATATTTTTTTTAATTAAGAACTTTTGTTAATTTAAAGAATTCATTATGGGTTATATGTATAAATAGGTGAATTGCCTTCATCATCACGCTACCACATGATGCATTCAAAACTTGTTTAAAGTAAACACAAAGTTAGACCCTCATTCCTGGACTCCCATGTCTTCCTTTGAATTAGTTTAACGTTTTGAAATTTAAAAAACATAACAATTTCCTCTGCCTGACATCCCTCATTAACTTCCCCCCCTCTTTTTCCATTTAATACAAATATGAATGTGTTTCACTGGGCACACTAACCATTCATGTGTGAATTACCACAACAGCTAAATATAGCAGCATTGCAAACATTATGAAAGTAAAGTGGTGGCAATGCAAATAATCCAGAACCCCACACCTACAACATATTTCTCTCGAGACTTCAAATATGCTGGCAATTATCCTTTCACCTGTAAGTTCTCATCTCCACCACCCTTGAATGCCTATTTTGTGTGCCCAACTGTGGTCACACCAAAAATTCCCTCAGTGGAGGTGGTGAAGTTACTGTTTGCTGCAATTGTTTGGCATATCAAAACAAAGCTCTCCGCAGATGTTTTTAGCTTCAATTATCCACCCAAACAGGTACATTTTTGTGCTGCTTTACAACTTTAAAGATAATACTTAAATGCCAGATTGTTGTGTTGTTGGTCCTGTTATGGAGATCTGAGTTAGAAATTTGTCCTCTATTGTGCACACTTTTGCTTTAAAAGAAAGCAAGATTTCAACATGCATCCTTCATAAATCTTCCTGTTCATTGTGTACATGTAAATTTCTGCATTTGTGTCCATCTGTTAGATGACGACTATGTAAAGAAAAGGAATACATAATTACTGCAGTTCATTAAGCAGCCTGTAAATCCCACAAATACAGGAATTGCAAATATATTCATAGTGCATATAAGGCTATATCACCATCTTATCAATCCTCGGATTTACACTACCCTTTAAAGTGGGAACGCAGTTTCCTCCATGGTTCAATGGAAACATTCACATCAATGTGAGATTAGAGGAAATATTAGATTATGAAATGCTATTAGCCATATCTTATAAATTAATGTCATAAGATTAACAATCAGCTCAGGAAGAATGGAATTTAAATTATTAATTGAGCTAGTATTTAATCGCTTTTGTGGAGGGAACTGCAACACTTCAACCATACTTGACATGAAGCAGCATCTTCCATTTTCACTCCTGTATAGCCCGGCACCAAAATTAACGATTTCCACCCTAGACGGATCCATCAGCAAAATAAAGCTTCTCACTAACAATTCATTTCAAAATACAAAATGTCTCGATCAAATCAAGCTCACAAATGTGCTTTTTACTGACAACATAGGAGATCATTTCAGCCTCTCACATCTCTACTGGGCCAATCAACCTGCTTCGCCACGAATTGTCCCTGTTCATTCCCATTCCCATCAACTCTTGGCAAATTCTACCTACAATGACCAATTAACTTAATAATCCACTTCTTTGGAACTTTGGAAGAAACCAAATGGTCTCAGGAAAACTGTATAAATTCCACGCCTAAACACTGAAAACACACAAGCTACTGATGGAACTCTTCGGATCATAGAGCTTTTAAGGGGGGAAATTAACAGTCAATGTTTCAGGCCAAGACCTTTCATCAAAATTTGGAAAGGAAGGGACAGAAGCCAGAATAAAAGTGTGAAAAAAACAGAATGAAACGAGTTGTCGGATGACAGATGAATCCACATGAGAAGGTGAAGGCAGGAGGGTGCAACAGGGAATTATGTGAGAAGCTGGGAGATGATAAGTGTGGATAGCTAAAGGCTGAGGCAGAAGGAATCTGATAGGAGGAGAGAATAAGTGATGGAATAAAGGGAAGAAGGTGGTGAACCAGAGGGAGAAAGGAGAAGGTGATGGGCAGGTCATAAGGGTGGGGAGCAAAAAGAGGAACAATAATGGAGTCACAGGGATAAAGGTAAAAAAGGGAGCAATGGAAACAGAGAAGACTCATTATCAGAGGTTAGAGAAATTGAAGTTCATCTAAAAACACAAACACGAGGAAATCTGCAGATGCTGGAATTTCAAGCAACACACATAAAAATTGCTGGTAAATGCAGCAGGCCAGGAAGAGATACAGTCGATGTTTTGGGCTGAGACCCTTCGTCAGGACTAACTGAAAGAAGAGATAGTAGGAGATTTGAAAGTGGGAGGGAGAGGGGGAGATCCAAAATGATAGGAGAAGACAGGAGGGGAAGGGATGGAGCTAAGAGCTGGACAGTTGATTGGCAAAAGAGATCTGAGAGGATCATGGAACAGACGGGAGGCCTAGGGAGAAAGAAAGGGAGAGGGGGGAAGCCCAGAGGATGGGCAAGGTGTATAGTGAGAGGGACAGAGGGAGAAAAAGGAGAGAGAGAAAAAATACGTATAATAATAAAAGATAAATAAATAACGAATGGGATATGGAGGGGAGGTGGGGCATTAACGGAAGTTAAAGAAGTCAATGTTCATGCCATCAGGTTGGAGGCTACCCAGACAGAATATAAGATGTTGTTCCTTCAACATGAGTCTGGCTTCATCTTGACAGTAGAGGAGGCCATGGATAGAGATATCAAAATGTGAATGGAACGTGGAATCAAAATGTGTGGCCACTGGGAAATCCTGTTTTCTCTGGCGGACAGAGTGTAGGTGTTCAGTGAAATGGTCTCCCAGTCTGCGTCGGGTCTAGCCAATATATAGAAGGCCGCATTGGGAGCACCAGGTGCAGTATATCACCCCAGCCAACTCACAGGTGAAGTGTCGCCTCACCTGGAAGGACTGTCTGGGGACCTGAATGGTGGTGAGGGAGGAAGTGTAAGGGCATGTGTAGCACTTGTTCCGCTTACAAGGATAAGTGCTGGGAGGGAGATCAGTGGGGAGGGATGGGGGGCCGAATCAGTGAGGAGGATGCTAAGAGGATACAGGGTGACTTGGATAGGTTGGGTGAGTGGGCAAACTCATGGCAGATGCAATTTAATGTGGATAAATGTGAAGTTATCCACTTTGGTGGCAAAAATAGGAAAACAGATTATTATCTGAATGGTGGCCGATTAGGAAAAGGGGAGGTGCAACGAGACCTGGGTGTCATTATACACCAGTCATTGAAAGTGGGCATGCAGGTACAGCAGGCGGTGAAAAAGGCGAACGGTATGCTGGCATTTATAGCGAGAGGATTCGAGTACAGGAGCAGGGAGGTACTACTGCAGTTGTACAAGGCCTTGGTGAGACCACACCTGGAGTATTGTGTGCAGTTTTGGTCCCCTAATCTGAGGAAAGACATCCTTGCCATAGAGGGAGTACAAAGAAGGTTCACCAGATTGATTCCTGGGATGGCAGGTCTTTCATATGAAGAAAGACTGGATGAACTGGGCTTGTACTCGTTGGAATTTAGAAGATTGAGGGGGGATCTGATTGAAACGTATAAGATCCTAAAGGGATTGGACAGGCTAGATGCGGGAAGATTGTTCCCGATGTTGGGGAGGTCTAGAACGAGGGGTCACAGTTTGAGGATAGAGGGGAAGCCTTTTAGGACCGAGGTTAGGAAAAACTTCTTCACACAGAGAGTGGTGAATCTGTGGAATTCTCTGCCACAGCAAACTGTTGAGGCCAGTTCATTAGCTATGTTTAAAAGGAAGTTAGATATGGCCCTTGTGGCTACAGGGGTCAGGGGGTATGGAGGGAAGGCTGGGTTCTGAGTTGGATGATCAGCCATGATCATAATAAATGGCGGTGCAGGCTCGAAGGGCCGAATGGCCTACTCCTGCACCTATTTTCTATTTTCTATTTTCTATGAATGGACAAGGGAGTCGCGTAGGGAGCGATCCCTGCAGAAAGCGGGGGGGGGGGAGGGAAAGACGTGTTTAGTGGTGGGATCCCGTTGGAGGTGGCGGACGTTACAGAGAATTATATGTTGGACCCAGAGGCTGGTAGGGTGGTAGGTGAGGACAAGGGGAACCCTATTCCTAGTGGGGTAGCGGAAGGATGGGGTGAGAGCAGATGTGCATGAAATAGGAGAGATTTGTTTGAGAGCAGAGTTGATGGTAGAGGAAGGGAAGCCCTTTTCTTTAAAAAAGGAGGACATCTCCTTCGTCCTGGAATGAAAAGCCTCATCCTGAGAGCAGATGCGATGGAGACGGAGGAATTGCGAGAAGGGGATGGCATTTTTGCAACAGACAGGGTGGGAAGAGGAATAGTCCAGATAGCTGTGAGAGTCCGTAGGCTTATAGTGGACATCAGTAGATAAGCTGTCTCCAGAGATAGAGACAGGAAGGTCAAGAAATGGAGGGAGATGTCGGAAACGGACCAGGTAAACTTGAGGGCAGGGTGAAAGTTAGAGGCAAAGTTAATGAAGTCAACAAGCTCAGCATGCATGCAGGAAGCAGCACCAATGCAGTCGTCGATGTAGCGAAGTAAAAGTGGGGGACAGATACCAGAATAGGCTTGGAACATGGATTATTCCACAAAGCCAGGTTGAAGAAAACCAAGATGGAATATGAGATGTTGCTCCCTCAATTAGCCTCTGGCTTAACTGTGGCAGTGGAGGAGGCCATGGACAAACATATCAGAGTGTGGATTGGAAGTGGAATTAAAATGGTTGGCCACCAGGAGATCTGGCTGATGCTCCAATGGAGTGATCCCTCAATCAGCAACAGATATCACTGATGTAGAAGGGGCTGCACCAAGAACACTAAACTCTCCTCTCCCTGACCCCTTCCTTCTCTCAGTCCGCAATAAAGACCCATATCAGAATAAGGAATTCTGCCCCCTTCCAATCACGATGATGAGTCTTTGCCTGAAACATCAACTGGTCCGTTTCCTGCATGTATGCTGCCTGGGACGCTAAGATCTTCCTCCAATTTGTGTGCGTGTGCTGATCCAGATTTTTAGCATCTACGGTCTCTCTTGTGTCTGTGTAAATCCACGCAGTCAATACCAGAGGTCTGGATCAAACCCAAGCTGCGGGAGCTGGTGAGGCAAAAGCCCTACCATTTACACTATTGCATATGCTGGTTATTGTTCATATATATCTAGGACTAAGAATGTAAGAATGTTATCTAATAAATATATACAGTAGTGTGCAAAATTCTTAGGTGTATATATGTTTTATTTGTTTGGAATCAAATGAGCTTGCCTGGTGTCTCAGGGCTGGGTGTGTCATGTACGGCTTTGCATTACAGGGAGGCGTAACACCTCTGGTGAAAGGATTTGTCATCTCCATGCTGGGGCAGCTGAGTCAGCTTTGGTCCCCAACAGACACTCAGCTCTCACCTCTGATTCTAAGTAGCTCTTTCCATGCACCAGGGACCATTGCTTCAACAGGTAGGCTAAACCAGGTGAGGGTAACAGGCAAATTTCATACCCCAGTGAGATAGGGACATACCCGTGCTGCATGCAAAGTTAGCTCCGGCAGACTGGGTGGGTGAGATCAACAGTGAGATCCAGTGGCCAAGAAGACAGTTCTGTAATGCTTCATAGAGAGTTTTAGGACATGACGAGGCACAGAAGACATAATGGTCATCCATTGTAACCAAAGAAGCCCCCAGTTGTGATGACTACTCGTACCACTAGACCCAAGGTCGAGAGAGTGGAAGTGCCCCAGTGCAATAGATTTTCACTTTAAAAACACTCCCGCACAGGTCTGAAGAAACTGTCATCATTGGATACAGACAACCAATCAAAAAGCACTGCATGTAACTCTAAATTTTTATGTTTTGAATTAAACATATTTATCCAAGTAAAATTGTGAAGTCTTGGAGAAAGTCAGCAGGGGCCAACCACAGACACCATGATGCAGTGACATGTCTAATATGAGTCAGAAATAGTTATGAAGTTATTTCTGGTGATGCACAATATTACTTTCATTTGACAAAGTGTTACAGCTTTTGAAGTTGTTTATATATCTATGTGGCCTGGTTACTTTAAGTAAATTAGAGGGTTTTAGTATGTTGACTTCTTTTGTGTCCTGTGGATTAAAGAAGTTCAGGGAATTTCCTCTCACAAGCCTGTACATTCTGCCTGTCTTGCCAAAAATACTTGCTGTCACAAACAGCTTAGTTCTATGTATTTTTCCAGCTCAATCCTCATCAGTGAATTGCTTAGCAGATTAAATCAGTGGGTAAGGAACTATTCATGATTTTCAGAGAATTTTTACTCAGCGGATGTTTAGAAATAAGACAGGATGGCTGTGTTATTCTTCGTATTGACCCAAATGCCTTCCACATTATCTCAATGGAAAACTGCCTGTAAAATTTGAGTTGAATAAGTGGACAGCTTGAGGGTAATTCTAAGAGCATGTAGAATGAAATAATAACCAGACGGCTGTAGTTTGAGATATAATAGTCACCCCTGCTGCAGGATAACCTGTGTGAAGTCAAATTTGAAAAGCTTCCTGGCCATCAGTCTGATTGGAATCATAATTACATATTTAAGCTTTTATGTCTCCCGTAATAATATTTTAAGACTGTACAGATTTAATTTTCTCCTGCCTCAAGAAGACTGGAAATTTTGCATCATTCTAACTGCTTTTATTAACTGAGTGTGCCTGTGTTTTTACTAACCTGGTGATTAGTAATATCTTCAGCCCTGATGGTATACCTGGCAAGGACTTCTTGGACTTCATGGTCGTGCAGTGACTAGGAAGACAGCTTCGGGGATCAGAGATTGCAATTCAATTCCAGTATCTGGGTGCTCCTGTTTCCTCCCACAGCCCAAAGATGTACAGATTAGTGGGTTAACTGGTCATTGTAGATTGTCCAGTAATTAGGCTAGGGTTAAATAGGTGGGTTGCTGCACAGTGTGGCTCCTTCGGCAGGAAGAGCCTGTTCTGTGCTGTATCTCAAAATAAAAAAATAAAATAATCTTCAGTGTCTCATTGCTGCAGTCAGAGGTTCCCACCTGCTTCAAAAGGGCATCAATCATACTGGTTGATGGGAGTACTGCACAGGCACAATATAAGCGTTCCTGCATAGGACCAGCAAAGAGATTTAAAAATACCGTCTCTATAAGACAGAGGTACCGCCTAGCCAAGCAGCCATCTTGAGAGCAGTCATCGTTGGAGCAGTCTGAGGCAAAGTATTAAGGCTTTGATTCAACAAGGCTTCGGTGAGAACATGCAGAGGCAAAGTAAGTTGGTGAGTTCACGCCTTGTTTCTTATTTAACTTTAGAGAGAATAGGGGAAATGCCTACAGATCCAATATTTTGTTCTGGGTGTCAGATGTGGGATTTCCAGGAGACTCCCAGCCTCCCCGATGGCCACATCTGCACCAGGTGCACTGAGATACAGCTCCTGAGAGACTGTGTTAGGGAACTGGAGCTGCAGCTCGATGACCATTCTCTTGTTAGGGAAAGTGAAGCAGTGACAGACAGGAGCTACAGGGGGGTAGTCACCCCAAGGCTACAGGAGACAGATAAATGGGTGACTGTCAGGAGAGAGAAGGGAGAATGTCAGATAGTGGAGAGCACTCCTGTGGCTGTCCCCCATAACAATAAGTACTCCATTTTGGGTACTATTGGAGGGAGGGGGCAACCTACCTGGTAGGAACAATAGCGGCTGTCCGTCTGGCACTGAGTCTGGCCCTGTGGCTCAGAAGGGTAGGGCACTGAAGAGGATGGCAGCACTAACAGGAGATTCTATAGTCAGGGGGACAGATAGGCAATTTTGAGTATGCAAAAAGGAAAGATGGATGGTAGTTTGCCTCCCAGGTGCCAGGGTCTGCAATGTTTCTGGACACGTCCACAATATCCTGAAAAGGGAGGGTGGGCAGCCAGAAGTCGTGGTGCATACTCGCAACCAATGACATAGATAGAAAAAGGGAGGAGTCCTGAAAAAAGAATACAGGGGGTTAGATAGAAAGCTGAGAAGCAGAAACTCAAGGGTCATAATCTCAGGATTGCTGCCTGTGCCACATGACAGTGAGGATAGGAATAGAATGAGCTGGCAGATAAATGCATGGCTGAAGATTTGGAGCAGGGAGCAGGGATTCAGATTTCTGGATAATTGGGACCTTTCCTGGGGCATGTGGGACTTGTACAAAATGGATGTGTTGCACTCGAACCGGAGGGGGACCAATATTCTTACGGGCAGGTTTACTAGAATGGTTTAAACTGATATGGCAGGGGGAAGGGAACCACTATGAAAGAGCTGAGGATGAGCCAGCAGGTTTACAAGTAGGTGATGGATGTAACATGAATGTAAGGAAGGACAAGCCAATGATTGGGCATAAATGCACACAGAGCAAAGAGTTAAATTGTACCACAAAGGCAAAGTAAAAAAGGGCAAAGAATACAGGACTGAAGGTATTTAAATGCATGTAGCATTCGGAATAAGGTGGACACACTTGTGGCGCAATTAGAGATTCGTCAGTATGACATTATGGGCATTATTGAGTCATGGCTGAATGAAGGCCACAGTTGGGAGCTTAACATCAAAGGATATACTTTGTATCAAAAGGACAGGCAGGAAGGCATAGGGGGTGATATGGCTCTGTTGGTAAGAGATGGAATTACACCTTTAGAAAGAGGTGATATAGGTATAGAGAATATTGAATTTTTGTGCGTGGAGTTAAGGAACTGCAAGGGTGAAAAAACCAGTATGGAAATCATATATAGGCCTCCAGATAGTAACCAAGATGTAGGGTTAAGATCATTATGGAAGCTGGAAAAGGCACATAATAAAGGTAATGATACAATTGTAATGGGGGACTTCAATGTGCAAGGAGATTGGGAAAATCAGGTTGCTGTTGGATCTCAAGGGGGTGGTGGAATTTATTGAATTTTACAAGATGGCTTTTAAGAGCAACTTGTGCTTGTGCCTACTCAAGGAAAGGCTCTCTTAGATTGGGTGTTGTGTAATAACCTTGATCATATTAAGGAGCTTAATGTAAAGGAACACTTAGGAGGAAGTGATCATAATATAATTTAATTCATATTGCAATTTGAGAGGGAGAAGCATAACTCACATGTATCAATATTGAAATAGAATAAAGGGAATTACAGAGGCATGAGAAAAGAACTTGCACAGGTGGATTGGAGGAGGATACTGGCGGGGATGACAGCAGAGCAGATAGCTGAAGTTTCTGGGAATAATTCACAAGTTGCAGGATAGATATATCCCACAGAGAAAGTTCTCAAATGGCAGGGGCAGACAAAAGAAGTTAAGGACTGCATAAAAGCCAGAGAAAAGGCAAATAAGGTAGCAAAAGTGAGCAGGAAGTTGGATGATTGGGAAGCTTTTAAAATCAACAAAAGGCAACTAAAAAAGCCATAAGAAGGGAAAAGATGAAATATGAGGGAAGACTAGCTAATAATATAAAGCAGGATTCCAGAAGTTTTTTCAGTTATATAAAGGTTAAGAGGGAGATGAGAGTTAATATTGGACCACTGGAAAATGATGCTGGTGAGGTAGAAATGGGAGACCAAGAAATAGCAGAGGAACTTAATGGGTACTTTGCATCTGTCTTCACGGTGGAAGACACTAGCACTATGCCAGAAGTCTGTGAGTGTCAGGGAGCAGGTGTGAGTGCCATTGCTATTACAAAGGAAAAAGTGCTAGGCAAACTCAAAGGTCTTAAGGTTATTTACCTGGAGCAGATGGACTACATCCCAGAGTCCTGAGGGAGGTTGCTGAAGAGATAACTGATGCATTGGTCATGATCTTTCAAGAATCACTTGATTCTGGCACGGTCCCAGAGGACTGGAAGATTGATAATGTCACTCCACTCTTTAAGAAGGGAGGAAGGCAAGATAAAGGAAATTATAGGCCTGTTGGCCTAACCTCTGTGGTTGGGAAAGTGTTGGAGTCTATTATTAAGGATGAGGTTTTGGGGTACTTGGAGACTAATGGTGGAATTAGTCAAAGTCAGCATGGTTTCTGTAAAGGAAAATCTTCCCTGACAAACCTGTTAGAGTTCTTCAAGGAAGTAATAAGCAGGGTGGACAAAGGAGAGGCACTGGATGTCATTTACTTGGATTTTCAGAAGGTGTTTGATAAGGTGCCACACATGAGGCTGCTTAACAAGGTAAAATCCTATGGCGTTACAGGATAGATACTGGCATGGATAGAGGAATGGCTGACAGGCAGGAGGCAGCGAGTGGGAATAAAAGGGGCCTTTTCTGGTTGGTTGCCAGTGAGTAGAGGTGTTCCTCAGGGGTCAGTATTGGAACCACTACTTTCATATTGTTTCCCAATGGTTTAGATCATGGAATTGATGGCTTTGTGGTAAAATTTGCAGATGGTACAAAGATAAGTGGAGGGGTAGGTAGTGCTGAGGAAGCAGTGCAAATTGCAGCAGGACTTAGACAAATTGGAAGAATGGGCAAAGAACTGGCAGATGGCATACAGTGTTGGGAAATGTATGATGATGCATTTCAGTAAAAGAAACGATAATGCAGACTATTATCTAAATGGGGAGAAGGTTCAAACATCAAAGGTGCAAAGGGACTTATGAGTCCTCTTGCAAGACTCCCAGAAGGTTAATTTACAGGTTGAATCTATGGTAAAGAATCAAATTCAATGTTGGCATTTATTTCGAGGAGAATAGGATATAAAAGCAAAGCGAAAATGCTGAGACACTAGTCAGGCCACACTTGGAGTATTGTCAACTGCTTTGGCCCCATTTCTGAGAAAGGATGCGTTGTCATTAGAAAGAGTCCAGAGGAAGTTCATGAGGATGATTCCAAGAATGATGGGTTTAACATATGAGGAGCATTTGGCAGCTTTGGGCCAGTACTCACTGGAATTTAGAAGAATGTGGGGGAATCTCATTGAAACCTACTGAATGTTGAAAGGACTAGATAGGGTGGATATGTATTGGATATTTCCTGTAGTAGGGGCATCTAGAACTAGAGGGCACAGCCTCAAAGTTGAGGGGCGACCTTTTAGAACAAAGGTAAGGAGGAATTTTTTTAGCCAGAGAGTAGTGAATATGTGGAATGCTCTCCCACAGAATGTGGTAGAAGCCAAGACTGGGTATATTTAAGGCAGAAGTTAATCGTTTCCTGATTAGTGAGGCAACAAAGCGTATGGCGAGAATGCTGGTTTATGGATCAGCCATCATGGAATGGTGGAGCAGACTCGATGGGCTGAATAGCCTAATTCTGCTCCTATTTCTTATGGTCTTATGGTCTAAGAGCAGCGTGAGCTGCCTCAACAACTATCACCCAATAGCACTCACATCTACTGTGGTGAAGTGCTTTGAGAGTTTGGTCCTGCCTAAGCAAGGGCTTGGACCCATTACATTTTGCCTCAACAACGGGTCTACAGCAGATGCAATCTCACTGGCTCACCTTGACAATAGCAGTACCTAGTCAGTCTGTTGCTTATTGATTACAGCTCAGAATTCAACGCTATCAACCCCTCAATACTAATCAACAAGCATCACAGCCTGACCTTCAGTAGCTCCCTCTGCAACCAGACCCTTAATTTACTCATCAGGAGACCACAGTCAGTGTGAATTGAAGATAACATCTCCTCTTCACTGACAATCAACACAGGCACACCTCAAAGATGTGCGCTTAGCTCTGCGCCACTCTTTCTGCACTCATGACTGTGTGGCTAGGCACAGCTCAAACAGCATCTATAAATTTGCCGAAGACACCACTGCTGTTGGCAAAATCTCAGATGGTAATGAAGCTCATGCTTTCCTCTAGCTGCTGCCATCAGGAAGAAGGTACAGGAGCCTCAGGACTCACACCACCAGGTTCAGGAACAATTATTACCCCTCAACCATCAGGCTCTTGAAACAAAAGGGATAACTTCATTCAACCTCAATTGCCCCATGATTGAAATCCTCCCACAACCTATGGACTCATTTTCAAGGACCTTTGCAACTACAACCTCACATTCAGTATCAGCGAGATCAAGGAATTGGTTTTGAACTTCAGGAAGGAGAAGTCAGGAAAAGACACACCAGTGCTCATTGAGGGGTTAGCTTCAAGTTTCTGGTTGTCTACATATCAGAGGATCTATCCTGGGCCCAAGACGTTGTTACAATCACAAAGAAGACATTTCAGCAGCTGTACTTCATTAGGAGCCTGTGAAGAATTGGGATGTCAGCAAAAATTCTAGCAAATTTCTGCACATATACGGTGCAGAGCACTTTGAGTGATTGCATTTCCACCTGGTATGGAGGCTCCAATGCACAGGATTGAGAAAGACTACAGAGGGTTGAAAACTGAGCTAACTCCATCATGTGGACAAGCCTCCTGCTATCTTCAACAGATGGTGCCTCAGGGAAGTAGCCATCTATCATTAAGGACCCTCACCATCCAGGACATGCCCTCTTCATATTACTACCATGATGTAGGAAGTGCAAGAGCCAGAAGATGCAAACTATGTTTCAGGAACAGCTTTTTCCTCTCCACCATCAGATTTCTGAATGGTCCATGAACCTACAAACACTACTTTACTAATCCTCTTTTGCGCTATTTATTTTATTCCTTAATGCAACTTAACGTACTTTTTAAAACATCTTGCACTGTACTGCTGTCACAGAACAACAAATCTCACAACAAATATCAGTTTTATTAATGCTGATTCAAACTCTGATTTTGAACCAGAAGAGGTCAGATTTCAAACTCAGATCAGAGGAGACAGTGTGCAGATGACAAGCCATTTTTCCCACATAGTAAAATAAAAAGGAAGGGTCTTACTGCTTTTGACTGATCATAGAATAATACTTTGAGAAATGATTCTTTTTTTTTATCCTCTTTGCCCGTCTGGAAGGGAGAAAGAAGCACAGATAAGTTAGTGTTCTAAAGAAAGTTTAATAAAGTCCAACATTTTCATTTCTTCGATTTCCTAAATGGACTAAGAAGGATTTTTATATAGTGAATCATAAGACTTATGGAAGTGAATGCTAGACCATTTCTCCAGCAATGGAAAAGAGACTAGAAGCAGCTGAATTATGGTTCTACAGGAGAATGTTAAAAATATCATGGACCACACACACATCAAATGAAGAAGTTCTCAGAATAGCCCAAGCAGTTCGATCACTCATACCAACAATAAGAGAAAGACAACTCAGATTCCTCAGACACATCATGCAGAAAGATGAACTAGAAAAACGCATACTTTCTGGAAAGATAGAGGGGAGCAAACCTAGTGGAAGACCTCGGCTTATGTACATCAAAAGCATAGCCAGGTGGCTACATGTCAAGGAAATGGAAGTCATCCAAAAAATGAAGGATAGATCTATATGGGAAAACCATGGTCACCAAAGTCCGCATCAGATATGGTATCCAGACAGACAGACAGAATCATAAGAAGATATTTATTGATATTATTTAGAGATACAGCACAGAACAGTCCCTTCCTGTGCAACAAGCTACACTACCCAGCAGCGCACCTATTTACCCTTGTCTAATCACAGGGCAATTTAGAATGATCAATTAACCTACTGACCACAAGACCATAAGACAAACAAGCAGAATTAGACCACTCAGCTTACGGAGCCTACTCGGCCATTTCATCATGGCAGATCTATTTCCCTTTCAAACCCATTCTCCTGCCTTTGCTCTATATCATTTCATGCTCTGACTAATCAAGAACCTATCAATTTCTGCCTTAAATGCACGCAGTGACCTGAACTTAACAGCTGCTTGTAGCAACAAATTCCACAAGTTCACCACCCTCTGTCTAAAGAAATTCCTCCTCACCTCTGTTCAAAATGGACATTCCTCTATTTTGAGGCTGTGTCCTCAGGCCACAGACTCCACCACCAAAGGAAACATCTTTCTCGCATCTAATTTATCTAGGCCTTTCAATATTTGATAGGTTTCTTTGAGATCTTTCCTCATTCTTTTAAATTTCAGCAAGTACAGACTCAGAACTTTGAATCACTGTTCAGATGATAACTCTTTCACTCTGGAATCATCCTCGTGAACCTCCTCCCAACCCTCTCCAATGTTAGAGGATTTCTTAAATAAGGAGCCCAAAACTGCTCACAATACTCCAAGTGAGGCCTCACCAATGCTTTATACAGCCTCAGCATTTCATCCTTGCTTTTATATTCTCGTCTTCTTGAAATGAATGCTAACATTGCATTCAGCTTCCTCACCAGCAATTCAACCTGCAAATGAACCTTTAGGGAACCCTGCACAAAGACTCCAAAATCCCTTTGCACCTCAGATTTTTAAATTTTCTCCCCATTCAGAAAATAGTCCATGCTTATTCCTTCCACCAAAGTCCAAGACCATACACTTTCAAACACTGTATTCCATCTACCACATTTTTGCCCATTTTCCCAGTTTGGCTGAGGCCTCCTGCAGCCTCTCTGCTTCTTCAACACCACCTGCCCCTCCCTCCACTTATCTTCATCTTGTCCACAAATTTGGCCATAAAACCATCAATTCTATCATGAAGCAGTCCCAACCCAGACCACTGTGGAGCACCACTAGTCATCGGCAGCCAATCTGAAAAGGATCCCTTTTTTCTCACTCTTTGCTTCCTGCCAATCAGCCAACGCCCTATCCAAGGTAGTATCTTTCCTGTAGGCTCTTATCTTGCTTAGCAGCCTCATGGGCGGCACCTTGTCAAAGGCCTTCTCAAAATTTAAGTACACCAATTCTCCTTTGTCTGCCCTGCTTCTCCAGTATGTCTTTGGACTGTGGGAGGAAACCAAAGCATCCAAAGGAAGCCAATGCATTCATAGGAAGAATGTACAAACTTCTTACCGAAGACACCAGTATTGAACACCAAACTCCAAAGTCCCATGCTGGAAAAGCGTCAAGCTAACCGCAACGCTACTGTGGCACACCTATGTATATCATTGCAGAATATCACATCTGTCAGTCAATTGCCCAGTACATTCAATCTGTTCAATTCATTTACACTGATGGCAATTGTGCATTGTTCTCATTTATCAATCAAAAACATGCTCTTTGTTGCGCTAATGAGTAACAGTTAAACCCTTCCAATTGGGGTGTATGGGGTGTCAGGGAGGGTAGCACCTATGGTGGGGTAACATGTTGCATCCTTTTCAAGGCGGTTAGTCCACCTTTGGTCCCCACCTGGCACTCAGCTCTCACCTGTGGCTCCCCGTAGCTGTTTGCATGCGACAGCGGTCACACCCCGGGCAATGGCTTCGACAAGCCGGCTAAACCAGGTGAGGGTAGCTGACGGGTCTCAAACCTTAGGGAGTTGTCTATCCCAGCATGTGAAGACAGACTCTGGTGCACTGAGCAGACGAAACCAATGGAAGGTCCAACGGTCAAGAAGGCGGTCTCTGCAAGCGTCGTGGAACGTGTAGAGCAGGACAAGACATAGAAGACGTCCTGGTCATCCACTGTGCCTAGTCCCATCTCCAGCCGTCTCGACTCTGTCTTGCCACTGGATCCAGTTGGGAATTGGAAGAGAGAGTGAGGCTGACGCTACACAACTCTCCCTCACTTAAATCCAAATCACGCGCTAGTCTCGACACCATCATAATGGTGTTGAGGTCCTCATCGACATCGATAGATGAACACAAACCCTTTCAAATCATTTCACACATTTTGAGTTGTGCCTGGCACCTGCCCATTACTGTTCAGATGCTGGACATCCAGCTAAGAAAAATGCTGAAGTTATATCGATTATCCTGAACATCAGTGGTACTGGCAAAGTGAGCTCACAAAAACCTTCCTTCAAGCTCTGCTTCCTTAAACCATTTCTCCGGACAGGGGAAATGGGGAATAAAAAGGCACAGACTTAACGTAATTGAGAAAAGAGATAGTCAAAGGCAGGAAGAATATTTGTTTAAAACTATAATTTCTTAAGTTCTGAGATATAGTGATATACACAGAGAGTGGTGAGTGTGTGGAGCACACAGCCAGGTGTAGTGGTAGAGGCAGGTACGTTAGAGGCATTCAAGAAACTCATAGATAGGCACATGATGACAGAAGGTGGGAGGAGAGAGAGCAGCACGCCACGCGTGCGCAGCCCTCCGGTGAAAAATGATATTGTATCTGTTAAATAGGGGCCGTGCACAATTCTGATTTGATGGAGACAGACGTGAAAGCACAGAGGAACATCTGGAGAAATTTCTGAAATGCCAGTCCGCTGCTGTTGTTACCGCGTGGTCGGGAATCTTCCGGAGGGAAGGCCTCAAAATCCCCGGCTTTGCCTGCTGTTGGCGACCGAGATTGAGGTTGAATCGTTCGGACAGAGATGGCGCTCAGCACCTGGTGTCGGAGAGCTGATCGGAGGCTCGAAGTTTTCGGATGACTCCGATTCGGACTGTGGTCGGGCATGGCAGGGAGAGGTTTTCTTCCTTCTGTCTGCGTGAGATGTGGGACATTTGAGAGACTTTG
The DNA here is from genome assembly GCF_963921235.1 of Mobula hypostoma. NCBI lineage: Eukaryota > Metazoa > Chordata > Chondrichthyes > Myliobatiformes > Myliobatidae > Mobula > Mobula hypostoma. The sequence continues at coordinate 58,089,836 of NC_086110.1, forward strand.
AACTTTTTACTGTACTCGTGGACTGCTTCATCAAGTTATGGTATTGTTGCATTATTGTAACTATATGTTATAATTATGTGGTTTTGTTAGTTTTTTCAGTCTTGGTCTGTCCTGTGTTTTGAGATATCTCACCGGAGGAAATATTGTATCATTTCTTAATGCATGTATTACTAAGTGACAAAAAAAGAGGACTGCATATCTTCATAATCTAAACAAAATGGATGGCTATGTTGGAGGGACGGGTTAGATTTTACTTGGAGTAGGTTAAAAGGCTGACAGAATGTTGTGGGCTTAAAGGTCTGTACTGTGCTGTCATGGTCTCTGTTCTGTGTGCATTAACAATGGCAGAGAGTGCAAGTGCTAAATAACATTGGATAAATACATGAAGGGAAAAGATGTGTAAGCCCATTGATAGCTAACTGAAAAACTAAGATGTAACTTTCTAACATGTAATATTCTGTCGCTGAATGCTTTGGATTACAAACTGCTGGAATTATAACAGTTTTACAAATTTAAGTAACTATTTTCAGTGCTATCAATCCTTTAATGACTCGGTTATCCTCCAACTCTGCACTTTTACCCACCCACTTGGATCACCTCCATTACCAGTCTACTTTCAATAGCAAATTGCAGTCGAATGAATCAACACAGTAATATACTCTGATTTTAGTTCCTAACTCCCACCTGATTTAATGAACCACGTCAGGTCAGGCAGGAAAGACACCCAGCCAGTGGCTTTGAATGCTCCTCAAACTAACCTCATTTAATTTCAATCACAAAATCTCTTGGATAGAAAAAAGCATGATATTTGTTTTGACTCACAACACTTTTTAATTGATAGTCTATTTGTGTTCAATGACCCATAATATGTATAAATGCAAAATGTTTACCAAGCAAAGCAGGCCTGTGATTCGAGGCATACTTCAGCAAATTACACGTCTGATGACAACTTTTGTAGAAGTGACAGGATTTTTAAACTCTCAGGAATTTTTTCAAGTGTTGCCATAAACAATGTACTTTCAGCTCATTTATTCAACGTAGCTTTCGAAACAAGTTGAGAGAAATGTAAATATTTGACAATACATAATTTAGATTATGGTTTGCATTGTTAAATTGTCATGCTCCAATGGCGATTTGTCTTATACTAAACAATATTCAGAATTCCTGGAGACTCTTCTTTCTTCAGCTTGACTCATTACCCTCAAACCACATCAGTCTTTTATTTCTTTCATGGTAAACATTCATTTCTATTTCATGTTACAAATTACAAAGTAAGGAAACCGATGAAAGCTTCTTCATAACTGTATATAATGCAGTGAAGTATAACAAATATAGTCTGGCAGTCCATATGTTTGGACAAAGTTGCTAAAGCCTTCTGAAGTTAATGAAAATATTTATTACATGAAATCTAGAGGTTATTTGCATTCATGTAAGATATCGGAGTACTGATCCAGCCGAATAAATAGTAAACTTCCCTAATGGACATGACAGGCTTTGGCATTTGAGTTCATTTTACTGGATGCCATGGTTAGTGGTTAATGAATGAAGCAAGCTTTGGAGTGCTGGACTGGAGTGGAATACTTTTATTGAATCGCAGCATGCTTATTAGCTAGGGTGGAAGTGGCTAATACAAGGGAGCATAATTTTAAGGTGAGTGGAGGAATGTATAGGGACAATGTGAGAGGAAAGTTTTTTAAACGGAGAGTGGTGAGTGTGTGAAGCACCGTGCCAGCACTTTAGACGAATTTAAGACACTCTTTGATAGGCACGTAGATAATAGAAAATTGGAGGATTATATAGGAGGGAAGGGTTACATTGATCATAGTGTAGGTGGAGAGCATTCTAACTGGTTGCATCACCTTCTGGTATGGATGTGCCACTGCAGAGGATCAGAAAAAGCTGCAGAAAGGTGCAGACTTAGCCGGCTAAATCTTGGGCTCTATCCACCCCAACATCGAGGAGATCTTCAAAAGGCGATCCTTCAAAAAGGCAGCATCCAATATTAAGAACTCCCATCACCCACAACATGTCCTCTTCTCATTGCTACCATCAAGGAGGAGGTACAGGAGTCTGATGACACACACTCAACATTTCAGGAACAGCTTCTTCCCCTCCATAATTGGATTTCTGAATGGTCAATGAACCCATGAACAAAACCTCACGACTTTTTATTTGCTCTCTTTTTGCACTATAAGTTTAATTTAATTTAACTTCAAAGTTCAAAGTTCCAAGTACCTATATATTATACAACCCTGAGATTCGTCTCCTTACAGACAGCCACAAAACAAAGAAATCCAAAACAACCCATAAAAAAATGAATTCTGTCAAACACCCAAAGTACAGAGAGAAAAAACATCATGCAAACAATAAAAGTAAGCAAAAAGCATTTAAAACAAAAGTGAATCCACAGACACAAAGTGCAGAGCAGGCCACAGTTCAGTGCAGAGTCAAGTAAACATTGTGGAGCATCCAGCTGAACTGGCCTGACTCTCGCCTCAATAATTTATTGTACATTATAGTATTTTTATTATTATGTGTTGCTATGTACTACTGCCGCAGATGACAAATTTCCCAACATATGCTAGTGATATTAAAACTGATTTTAATTCTGATTCTGAAAATGTTGGCACAACTTTGTGGCCCAAGAGGCCTATACTGTGCCGTGCTGTAATTCTCTATGTTTTAGATTCTAGTTTTGAAGTTCTATGTTCTATCCTGACATTTGACATTTGTTAATTCAAGCCAAGTTATTACCCTCTCCTAAAGAGCTCTCCAAGATATGAAGACTCAATTTAGATATTTACCTTCTTGCTTATGGCTATTAAAGCAGCAAGCCTGAGTTGAATTTCAAGGTTGTGTAGGTGGATAGTATGTCTCCACTTCAGGATTATTCAAGATGAAAGTTGATGACTGATTAGCAGAGAAGCAACTGTGTCTAGGACTAACTTTTAATTTCCAACCAGAGCAGCAAATAACCATTCCTTTATTGTTCGAGGCAGACTAAGCTTTCCAAGTAAATTTGAGATCAAAATCAGATTTAATATCACCGATATATGTCGTGATTTTTTTTAACTTAGCTGCAGCAGTAAAATGCAATACATGATAATATTAAAAAAAGTAAATCAATTACAATAAGCATATATATGTATATTAAGTATTTAAATTAAAACTAGTGCAGAAGCATTAGTAATGATTTGTAATCCAGGGAGCGGGAAGCGCAGAATCAAATATCCCTATGATGATTGTACGTTCTAGTATCAATTGTTTGGTGACAATAAAGTATAAAGTAAAGTAAAAGGAGAAATAATATAAAAAAGGAGAGGTAGTTTTCATAGGTTCAATGTCCATTCAGGAATCGGATGGCAGAGGGGAAGAAGCTGTTCCTGAATCACTGAATGTGTGCCTTCAGGCTTCCGTACCTCCTTCCTAACAGTAACAATAAGATGTGAGACAGTGCGTAAGAGCGTGACTTGTTACATGGTTGGTTAAATGAGACAGTCCATCCAATGGAAGAGTAAACCTGTCCATAGAGTTTTGATTATATTCCAAAAGTAACGATATTATTGAAGCTGCATTTGTGTGATTGACATTAGCTGGCCATGAAGATATGAATTGATAGTCTTAATATCTGTCCAGCCCATCAGTACAGAAATTGGTGAAGTGCTCTTACACCACATAGACTGGCACTAAAAGAAGATCTGAGCTTGTTGGAGCTGTCACAAGACTAAGCTAAACAAAAGAGTTATCAAGTAGCTTGAAAAGCAAGCAGAATGTTCTCACTTCTTGATGAGGAAACTGAATACAGAAGTGGGGAGGCTGTGCTTCAGTTGTGTAGGGTATTGGTGAGACCAATGGACTTAGTATATTTATTATATATACTGTCCATATTTAGAGAACATTGAAAACAATTTGGTTAAGGCTAATCAAAAGAGGAAGTTGACAGAGGCTGGAAATCAGAAACAACGCATACAAAATGCTGAAGGAATTCAGCAGGCCAGGCAAGACCTATGGAAAAAAGTAAAGTGTCAACGTTTTGGGCCGAGACCACTTCACCAAGACTCAGTCTTCTCTGAAAGGGACTAAGCTTCTCTCAAAGGGCAGTCAAATCAGTATCTTAGAATATATTTTCGAGGCAGAGGTAGAAAATAATTGATAAGCAAAGGGATGTAAGGTTCCTGGAGTTATGCAGGAATGTGGAATTGATTTCATTAAATGGTAGAATAATCTTGAGGAGCAATATAGGCTACATCTAGTCCTGATTCAAATGCTTGGATTTTAGCCTCCCTTTTTGTTCTTTGCAAAGGTTCAAAGGTTCATTTTTGATCAAGGTATGTATGCAGTATACAACTCTGAGATTATCTGGACAACTTTATGAAAGGATCATCCTTTGGGGGCATGGTTTTGTGTCTTTATCCTAGCTGAATTCCTAAAACTGATAAATATTGTTTCCTAGCTGAAAACAAAGACATCTGGTGTTGAAGAACATGGATGTCCTTAACATATCAATGATTATTCAAATAACAGGACACATGAGAACAGAAAATGATTGGAAGTGGACTTAGAATTTGTCATGTATCAAGCTACCGTGAAAATCTTGTCTTGCACACCACTCATACAGATCAAATCATTACACGGTGCGTCAAGGTAGAACGAGGTAAAAGAATACAGAATGAAATACAACACCTACAAAAAATGTGCAGTGCAGGTAGACAATAAGATGCAAGGTGAAATGAGTTGGATTGTGAAGACAGGACCCCATCTTATTGTACCAGTGAATTATTCAATAGTCTTATAACAGTGGGATAGAAGCTGTCCTTGAACCTGGTGGTGTCATGAGCCCTGTGGTTTGCCATACAGCATTGGGTTTCTAGGGTTTTTGAGCACCCATATTTATTCATCAGCAGCTTAACTAGAGTTGTTAAGCCCTTGTGTTTTCAGTTTAACCTTGTTAATTTAATTTGGGGGTCACATGTTGCCTACATTCCATAATTATTTAAAGATGTCTTCCATTCAGTGCATGAGTTGTCATTGTCACTCACTTGTTTCTCTGAGGCTCTGTTGGTATTCTGATGTCCAACCTCTTGTTTTCACCTCTTCCTGGAGATCCTCCTGTTCCTGTGCTCCGGGTTTGAGTTGTGAGCCTGCTGTCTGCAGCTCAGGAGATGAGTTGGAGAGGATAAGTTACCTTGTGGTGTTGCTCAGTAGTTCCCCTCTGAAGCCCTGATCCTGATATCCTTAATGTCTTGTTTCTTCCTGGTCCTAGGGAATTTGCTGTTCCTTTGCACATGGTTCCAATCCATTGTTAGCAGTCCTTGACAGGTGATACAGAATTCCTGGTTTTTGTGTTCTCTGCCAGATGGAAGAGGGGAGAAGTGGGAATGTCCAGGCTGCATGATATCTTTGATTATTCTGGCTGCTGTACTGAAGAAGGGAGAGGTATAAATGGTCCCCATAGAGGGGAGGTTGGTTCCTATGATGTGCTGAGCTGTGGCCACAACTCTCTGCAGTTTCTTAGAACATAGGACATAGAATAGTACAGCACAGTACAGGCCCTTTGGCCCACAATGTTGTGCCGACCCTCAAACCCTGCCTCCCATATAAGCCCCCACCTTAGATTCCTCCATATACCTGTCTAGTAGTCTCTTAAACTTCACGAGTGTATCTGCCTCCACCACTGACTCAGGCAGTGCATTCCACGCATCAACCACTCTCTGAGTAAAAAACCTTCCTCTAATATCCCCCTTGAACTTCCCACCCCTTACCTTAAAGCCATGTCCTCTTGTATTGAGCAGTGGTGTCCTGGGGAAGAGGCGCTGGCAATCCACTCTATCTATTCCTTTTATTATCTTGTACACCTCTATCATGTCTCCTCTCATCCTCCTTCTCTCCAAAGAGTAAAGCCCTAGCTCCCTTAATCTCTGATCATAATCCATACTTTCTAAACCAGGCAGCATCCTGGTAAATCTTCTCTGTACCCTTTCCAATGCTTCCACATCCTTCCTATAGTGAGGTGACCAGAACTGGACACAATACTCCAAGTGTGGCCTAACCAGAGTTTTATAGAGCTGCATCATTACATCGCGACTCTTAAACTCTATCCCTTGACTTATGAAAGCTAACACCCCATAAGCTTTCTTAACTACCCTATCCACCTGTGAGGCAACTTTCAGGGATCTGTGGACATGTACCCCCAGATCCCTCTGCTCCTCCACACTACCAAGTATCCTGCCATTTACTTTGTACTCTGCCTTGGAGTTTGTCCTTCCAAAGTGTACCACCTCAGACTTCTCCGGGTTGAACTCCATCTGCCACTTCTCAGCTCACTTCTGCATCCTATCAATGTCTCTCTGCAATCTTTGACAATCCTCGACACTATCTACAACTCCACCAACCTTTGTGTCATCTGCAAACTTGCCAACCCCACCCTTCTACCCCCACATCCAGGTCGTTAATAAAAATCACGAAAAGTAGAGGTCCCAGAACAGATCCTTGTGGGACAGCACTAGTCACAATCCTCCAATCTGAATGTACTCCCTGCACCACGACCCTCTGCCTTTGCAGGCAAGCCAATTCTGAATCCACCTGGCCAAACTTCCCTGGATCCCATGCCTTCTAACTTTCTGAATAAGCCTACCATGTGGAACCTTGTCAAATGCCTTACTAAAATCCATATAGATCACATCCACTGCACTACCCTCATCTATATGCCTGGTCACCTCCTCAAAGAACTCTACCAGGCTTGTTAGACACGATCTTCCCTTCACAAAGCCATGCTGACTGTCCCTGATCAGACCATGATTCTCTAAATGCCTACAGATCCTATCTCTAAGAATCTATTCCAACAGCTTTCCCACCACAGACCTAAAGCTCACTGGTCTATAATTACCCAGACTATCCCTACTACCTTTTTTGAACAAGGGAACAACATTCGCCTCCCTCCAATCCTCCAGTACCATTCCCGTGGACAATGAGGACATGAAGATCCTAGCCAGAGGCTCAGCAATCTCTTCTCTCGCCTCGTGAAGCAGCCTGGGGAATATTCCGTCAGGCCCCGGGGACTTATCTGTCCTAATGTATTTTAACAACTCCAACACCTCCTCTCCCTTAATATCAGCATGCTCCAGAACATCAACCTCACTCATATTGTCCTCACCATCATCAAGTTCCCTCTCATTGGTGAATACCGAAGAGAAGTATTCATTGAGGACCTCATTCACTTCCACAGCCTCCAGGCACATCTTCCCACCTTTATCTCTAATCGATCCTACCTTCACTCCTGTCATCCTTTTTTTCTTCACATAATTGAAGAATGCCTTGGGGTTTTCCTTTACCCGACTTGCCAAGGCCTTTTCATGCCCCCTTCTTGCTCTTCTCAGCCCCTTGTTAAGCTCCTTTCTTGCTTCCCTATATTCCTCAATAGACCCATCTGATCCTTGCTTCCTAAACCTCATGTATGCTGCCTTCTTCCTCCTGACTAGATTTTCCACCTCACTTATCACTCATGGTTCCTTCACCCTACCATTCTTTATCTTCCTCACCGGGACAAATTTATCCCTTACATACCGCAAGGGATCTCTAAACATCGACCACATGTCCATAGTACATTTCCCTACAAAAACATCATCCCAATTCACACCCGCAAGTTCTAGCCTTATAGCCTCATAATTTGCCTTTCCCCAATTAAAAATTTTTCTGTCCTCTTTGATTCTATCCTTTTCAATGATAATTATAAAGGCCGGGAAGCAGTGGTCACTGTCCCCCAGATGCTCACCCACTGAGAGATCTGTGACCTGACCCAGTTCATTACCTAGTACTAGATCTAGTATGGCATTCCCCCAGTTCGGCCTGTCCACATACTGTGACAGGAATCCATCCTGGACACACTTAACAAATTCTGCCCCATCTAAACCCTTGGAACTAATCAGGTGCCAATCAATATTAGGGAAGTTAAAGTCACCCATGATAACAACCCTGTTATTTTTGCACCTTTCCAAAATCTGCCTCCCAATCTGCTCCTCTGTATCTCTGCTGTTACCAGGGGGCCTATAGAATACCCCCAATAGACTAACTGCTCCCTTCCTGTTCCTGACTTCACCCATATTGACTCAAAAGAGGATCCTGCTACATTACCCACCCTTTCTGTAGCTGTAATAGTATCCCTGACCAGTAATGCCACCCCTCCTTCCCTTTTTCTGCCCTCTCTATCCCTTTTAAAGCACTGAAATCCAGGAATATTGAGAATCCATTTCTGCCCTGGTGCCAGCCAAGTCTCTGTAATGGCCACTACATCATAATTCCGTGTATGTATCCAAGCTCTCAGTTCATCACCTTTGTTCCTGATGCTTCTTGCATTGAGGTACACACATTTCAGCCCTTCTACCTTACTATCTTTACACCGTTTATTCTGCTTCTCTTTCCTCAAAACCTCTCTGTATGTTAGATCTGGCTTTACTCCATGCACTTCTTTCACTGCTCTATCGCTCTGGGTCCCTCCCCCTCGCAAATTAGTTTAAACCCTCCCGAACCATGCTAGCAAACCTACCTGCAAGGATATTGCTCCCCCTCGAGTTCAGGTGCAACCCATCCAATCTGTACAGGTCCCACCTTCCCCAGAAGAGATCCCAATCATCTAAAACTCTAAAACCCTGCTCCCTGCACCAACTCCTCAGCCACACATTCAACTGCCATCTCCTCCAATTCTTACCATCTCTGTCACTTAGCACTGGCAGCAATCCTGAGAACGTCACCCTTGAGGTCCTGTTCTTCAGCCTTCTGCCTAATTCCCGAAACTCACACTTCAGGACCTCATCCCTCTTCCTGCTTATGTCATTGGTCCCAACATGTATCACGACTTCTGGTTGCTTTCCCTCTCGTACCAGGATGTCGTGCACCTGGTCAGAGACATCCCAGACCCTGGCACCCGGGAGGCAACAAACCATGCAGATGTCCTTCTCACGTCCACAAAATCTCCTGTCTGCTCCCTTGACTATAGAGTCTCCAATGACGACAGCTCTCCTCTTCTCCGTCCCACCCTTCTGCAGCACAGGGTCAGACTCAGTGCCGGAGGCTCTGCCACCGTGGCTCACACCTGGTCGGTCGTCCCCGCCAACAGTATCCAGGACGGTAAACTTATTATTCAGGGGAATGGCTACAGGAGTGCTCTGCACTACCTGTCTGCTCACCTTCGCTTTCCCCCCTCTGACTGTCACCCAACGGCCTGTTTCCGACAGCCTAGATGTGATTACCTCCCTGTAGCTCTCATCTATGACTGCCTCATTCTCCCTTATGAGTTGAAGGTCATCCAGCTGCTGCTCCAGATTCCTTACACGGTCTTCCAGATCGCCCAGCCATAAGGACTTCTGGCAGATGTGACTCTGTGGGAGAGGGGTGTTCCCCCAAGACTGCCACATCTCACATGAGAGGCACAACACCGTCTCAGGAGACATTGTAAAAACTAACTGCGAGTTAGCTTGTCCTCCGCCTCTTCTCGTCGAAGCCTCTCGAGTCAAAGCCTCAAAGCTCCACTCCTACACTGGCCCACTCATGCTCTGGCCGCTTCGCTTGAGCTATCCCTCTATTTATCTGTTTGAGCTTTTCAAAGTGTTTGTTAAGTGCAGGGTGGTTGCCACAGCAAACCTTTATGCATCCAGATAGGACGCATTCTATGGTGCATCAATCAAAATTGATACGGGTCAATGAGGACATGCCAGGTTTCTTTCATCTCCTGAGGAAGTACAGGCTTTGGTAAGCTTTCTTGACTGTGGCATCTATGTGATTGAACCAGGAAGAGCTATTGGTGATGTTCAAAAGAAGCAATGTGAAGCTCTCAACCTCAGTACTGTTGATGAAGACAAGACCTATTACCATGCTGTCCCTTTAAATAAAATAAAGAATCTGGCCATGTAGTAGTCTGTGTACAGACAGCAGAGTGAGGCTGACACTGCAGCATTGTGGGACCCAGTGTTGAGAATATTCCTGTTAGAAATGTTGTTGCCTACCCTTTAATTGCAGTCTATTGGTCAAGTGGCCAAGGATCCAGAGTGAGGTATCATGACTTGGGTCTTGGAGTTTAGTGATGAGTTGGCTCAGAATTATAGTATTGAAAGCAGAGGAAAATTCCTTTCATCATAGCTGGTCAGCTGATGCAAATTTGAATTAGCATTGGTTCAACAGCCTTTCCAATTTGTCTCAAAATTAACTAGGTCTAGAAGCTCATCATCTTGTAACATTGGCTTTTGAAATTTTGTTTTGAATTGGATACCTGGTGAATATCTCAGACTTTTTCAAATAATGCAGGGTTTCAACCTTTCAACTTCCCTTCCTCCCACAGATGCTGCTCAACCTGCTGAGTTGCTCCAGCAAATTGTTGTTGCAAATTCCAGCATCTCCAATCCATTGTATCTCAAGCACACTTTATCTTACTTGAGATTTCTAGCAAATGCAGTATTTTTGTACCTCGAAGTTCCAGTAGTTTTCTTTCCCCTCTCCTCCTTCCAGTTTAAGATGGCACTGATGAGGACTGGCAACAACTTGTTGTCAGTTTTCAAAGGAAGCAATTCAAGTTAAAAATTTATTTGTACAAAAATAGTGTGCTTTTAAAAAAAAATTATGGTAAATAATCACTGCAAAAAATGAAGAGGTGAAAGATGGCAAGGCTGAGTCGAGGGTCGAAGTCCACATACGAGAGTGAGGTCAAGGCCAGTTCAAGATGGAGTCTGTGGGCCTGCTCCATCTCCCTGACATTTACTCCATTTTGTGATGAACTGAGGCTGAGGATATGGGACTGTCTTGGTGCTCTGGGCTTCATGTCTGAAAACTCGTAAGACCATAACACATGGGAGCAGAAATAGGCCATTTGGACCATCAAGTCGGCTCTGCCGTTCCTTCATAGCCGATCCTTTTCTGCCCCTCAGCCCCACTCCCTAGCCTTCTCCCCGTAACCCTTGATGCCATGTCCAATCAAGAACCTATTGAACTCTGCCTTAAATACTCCAATGACCTGGGTTGGCCTCTGCCTTAAATACATCTAATAACCTGGCCTCCACAGCTGCCTATGGAAACAAATTCACCACCCTCTGGCTAAAGAAATTTCTCCGCATCTCTGTTTTAAATGGATGCCACACTATCCTGAAATTGTGCCCTCTGTCCTACGCTCCCCCACCATGGGAAACAAACTTTCCATATCTACTGACTAGGCATTTCAACCTTCAAGAAGTTTCAGTGAGATTCCCCCCGTCATCCTCTAAATTCCAGTGAGTACAGTACAGATCAAATATTCCTCGTATGATAACACTTTCATTCCTGGAATCATCCTTGTGAACCTCTTCTGAAACATCTCCAGTGCCAGCACATCTTTTCAACATCTGGCACACTATTGTTGTCTTTCACGGTGAAGACAGATGCAAAATACTTATTTAGTTAATTGGCCAACTCTTGTCCCCCATTATTACTTCTCCGGCCTCATTTTCTAGTGGCCCTATACACTCATCTCTTTTATTTTTGTTTTACATACACGAGAAAGCTTTTACTATCCACTTTGATATTGTTTGCCAGCTTGTTTTCATATTTCATCTTTTAGTTGCTGTGTAGGTTCTTAAAAGCTTCCCAATCCTCTATATTGCTGCTAATTTTTGTTTTGTTGTATGCCCTGTCTTTTGCTTTTACATTAGCTTTGACTGTCCTTGTCAGCCACAGTTGTACTACTTTGCCATTTGAGTATTTCTTCATTTTTGGAATACATTTATCCTGCACCTTCTTCATTTTTCCTAGAAACTCGCGCCATTGCTGCTTTGCTGTCATCCCTGCCAGGCTACCCATGACTATCATGGCATGGCCCTTTTACAGGTCTTTTATGTTTCCTGTTGTAGTCTGTGGTCCACATTGCAGCTACTCGTGGGAGGCCTGTATATAACCGCCATCAAGGTCCTTCCACCCTTGCAATTTCTTAACTCAACCCACAAGCATTCAAAATCTTCTGATCCTATGTCACCTCTTTCTACTGATTTGATGCCATTCTTTACCAGCATAGCCGTGCCACCCCCTCTGCCTACCTTCTTATCCCTTCAGTGCAACATGTAACCTTGGACATTCAGCCCCCAACTACAACCATCCTTCAGCCATGATTCAGTGATGGCCACAACATCATACCTGACCATCTGCAATAGTGTGTTGAGATCATCCACCTTATGTCTTGTACACCATGCATTGAGATATAACACTTTGAGTACAGTATTTGCTGCACTTTTTGACTCTGTGTCACTAAGGCATTGGTAATGACCCTGCTGGCTGCAATTTTGTCCTATCATCTGTCTGCACTTCATGACAGTCTGACTGCATGCTGTTTAACTACCGCCTCACGCCACAGACTACGACTGCCCGCATTCCAGTAGAGATGCTGATGGGGCGTAGGCCCAAGTCAAGATTGGACCTGCTGCACCCGGATGTGAAGGCAAAAGTGAGACAGACTACTGCGGAAGCATGTCTACCAGTGACTTTGCCAGAGGGCGAGACGCTGTCAAAGGGGTCGGGGTCTCCTGAGGAGGGTGGACATTCTCATGCAGGCACACAGATCCCTCTCATGCCCCAAAACCAGATCCACCCAAAACAACCTCACCAGCAGTGCCTGCAGGGTCACTGGGGGTAGTGCGCAGATCACAGCGCACTCGTAAACCTCCTGACAGACTGAATCTTTGACGGAACAGTTCTTTTTTTGTTGTTGTTAGATTGAATGTTGAATCTGTCACATTTTCCAGATGTTTTGTACTGATAAACTGTTGCTGAGATACTAGTATAAGTTTTCAGATGTACGCAGGTTAATAACACCACTGTTTTTATTTCCTAGTTTTCTACATTTAGGGATGTTGGATTTTAAAGGGGGAGAAGTGTTGTAATGCGAGCATTATTAAAAGTAAGTTAATACTAATTAGAATAATGGGGGGTTTTACTTCTGTCTTTTTACTTCCAGAGTGCTCTGTATATAGTGTCCCTGCCATGCCGTATGGGTTGTGAAAGCCTCTGTATATACATAACGGTTTAGAAGTTCGAGATTAAGTTGTTTCTTGGGCATGAAGTTGTTGAGTGTGCCTTTTTCAAAGTAGAAGTTACTACACATCCTATCCTGAATCCCTTCAATCAGGTTCCCACTCCCTGCCAAATTAGTTTAAACCCTCCCCAACAGCTCTAACAAACCTGCCCACAAGTTTATTGGCCCCCCTCTGATTCAGGTGCAATCCATCACTTTTGTATAGGTCATACCTTCCCCAGAAAGAGATCCCAATAATCCAAGAACTTGAAGCCCTGCCCCCTGCACCAGTTTCTCAGCAACACTTTAATCTGCCAAATCATCCTGTTTCTACCCTCACTGTTGCGTGACAAAGGCACCAATCCAGAAATTACTACTATGGAGGTCTGCACCTCAGCTTTTTGCCTAGCTCTCTGAATTCTCTTTTCAGGATCTCTGTGCTTTTTCTTCCTATGTCATTAGTACTAATATGTACCAGAACATCTGGCTGCTCTCCCAACCCCTCTAAAATGCTGTGGATGCAATCTGAGACATCCCTGACCCTGGCACCTGGGAGGCAACATACCATTCATGTGTTCCCTTCCCGTTCTCTATTGAGTTGTCTCACTTCCATTCTAAATGCTATTTTGAATTTCATTGTTTGCACAATTTGTTTTTTTTTTCTCTGCACATTGGGGATTTGTTGGTCTTTTTTTGTAGTTTCTTTTGGGTGTCTTGTTTTGTGGCTACCTATAAGGAGACAAACCTCAACAGTGCATAATGAATACATACTTTGAACCCTAGGTCTGTTTAAATGTTTGCCCACCTGTAACATTAACTTCACTCCTTGTTTCGTGGATGTTGCTTGGCCATCTGTGTACATATAGCACTTTCTGTTTTTATTTCAGCTTTCCAGCATTCACAGGATTTTTTTTTTTGCCTTTTGCTTATGATTGTTGGATTCACCTTGTTAACACTGCTAAGGGATGGTCTGCTTACTGTATGAGTGTGCAGAATCTTGCGTAGCAGCATATATCTGAGCAGGCCAGAACAAGCCATGCTCTTAGAATAATTGAAAGCCCTTGACCTCTGCATAAGGTTCAGCCAGATGTCAAATCTGCTAAAAGCTTTTCATAATCAAAAACTACAAAAAATCTTCAAAAATTATAAAAAAAGAACTAAAATAATTAGTCAAGCATGGGAACACTTTCAAAGAAACTGTGAAGGATCCAACATTTACTTTGCTATCTTGTGCTTATGTGTCAGTGATAACCTGGCATAGGATCAGACAGTGTTCCCAGCTTCAGTGGTGGGAAATTGCTACTGTTGGGAAATCACCACTGAGAAACAACCTGCATGTTGGGCTTCCAGAGATGTCACACTCTATACTTCTCACTACCTCAGTAAAGCATCCAGCATTATTAAAGACCCACTCACTCCAAAATTTCTCTCTTCTCCCTTCTTCCATTGAGCAGATGGTACAGAAGCCTGAAAGTATATAGCACCAGATTCAAGGACAGCTTCTAACTCTTACTAACTCTTCCTTCAGTTAGTCCTGATGAAGGGTCTCGGCCTGAAGCGTCGACTGTACCTCTTCCTAGAGATGCTGCCTGGCCTGCTGCGTTCACCAGCAACTTTGATGTGTGTTGCTTGAATTTCCAGCATCTGCAGAATTCCTGTTGTTGACAGCTTCTAACCTGCTTTTGCACAATTATTAAATGGTTCCTTAATATAAAGTGGACTCTTAACCTCACAAACTACTTCATTAAGAACTTGCACCTTATTGTTTACCAGCACTGCACGTTCTCTGCAGCTGTTACACTTTATTTTGCATTCTGCCACTATTTCACTTCGTTCTACCGCAATGCCCTCTGTAATGATTTGATCGGTGTGAACAGTATGAAGGGGAAGCTTCTCACTGTTTCTTGGTAATGTAACAATAAGTCATCAATTCCAATTTCATTTCTGACCATGGGATCCCAAACATCATGCCACATAGAACTGAGTATATTTCCTAATTATTGTTTTGTAACAACTTCCCAAAGGAAGTGGGGCAAAGAGAAGTTTCAACTTGGTTCATTCATAAGTCATTTATGCCTGATTTTATAACTGTGATACTAGTTATTGACAACTTAGCTGAGAAAAATAGCTACTCTATCAAACCCTCTAAAATTTTTGAGTGCTTCCATAGTTATCTCCCATTTTCCCAAACATCTAATGACGGAGGCCTGGCCTGCTCAACCTCTCATCATGTGATGAATCCGCCCTCTCAGCAGACAGTGCAGTGATGCTTTCTTCTACCTACTCCATAGCAGTTAATTTATTTTTAGGACTGTAGATTTTATTTTAATGCATTAAATAAAGTTCTAAGACTTCCAGGTGTTGTTTATATTTTAATTATTTTAACCTATTTAAGTTCTTGTGTTGGCGCGTGGCCAAGTGGTTAAAGCATAGATCTAGTGATCTGAAGGTCGCTAGTTCGAGCCTTGGCAGAGGCAGCGTATTGTGTCCTTGAGCAAGGCACTTAACCACACATTTCTCCGCGATGACACCAATGCCAAGCTGTATGAGTCCTAATGCCCTTCCATTGGACAACATTGGTGGCGTGGCGAGGAGAGACTTGCAGCATGGGCAACTGCTGGTCTTCCATGCAACCTTGCCCAGGCCTGCACCCTGGAAACCTTCCAAGGTGCAAATCCATGGTTTCACGAGACTACCGGATGCCTATATATATAAGTTCTTTTTAAATTTCAAAAGGTCATTTGGGGACTGTCCAATCTCTTTGGTAATGTTGCTTCAGAATGGAGCGTCATCTTGACCAGCCCACTAAATCCAGTTCAGTCTCCCGCTCCTGTCTTCTCCAATCATTTTGGATCTCCCCCTCCCCCTCCCACTTTCAAATCACTTACTAGCTCTTCTTTCAGTTAGTCCTGACGAAGGGTCTCAGCCCGAAACGTCGACTGTACCTCTTACTCGAGATGCTGCCTGGCCTGCTGCATTCACCAGCAACTTTGATGTGTGTTGCTTGAAAATAAATCCAAAGGGTTTCTGCAGTTATATTAATAGCAAAAGGATAGTGAGGGATAAAATTGGTCCCTTAGAGAATCAGAGTGGATGGTTATGTACGGAGCCAAAAGAGATGGGGGAGATTTTGAACGATTTCTTTTCTTCGGTATTCACTAAGGAGAAGGATATTAAATTGTGTAAGGTAAAGGAAATAAGAAGGGTAGTTATGGAAAGTATGACAATTAAAGAAGAGGAAGTACTGGCGCTTTTAAGGAATATAAAAGTGGATAAGTCTCCGGGTCCGGACAAGATATTCCCTAGAACTTTGAGGGAAGTTAGTGTGGAAATAGCAGGGGCTCTGACAGAAATATTTCAAATGTCATTAGAAACAGGGATGGTGCCGGAGGATTGGCGTTTTGCTCATGTGGTTCCATTGTTTAAAAAGGGTTCTAAGAGTAAACCTAGCAATTATCGGCCTGTGAGTTTGATGTCAGTGGTTGGTAAATTGATGAAAATTATTCTTAGAGATGGTATATATATATAATTAGCTGGATAGACGGGGTCTGATTAGGAACAGTCAACATGGATTTTTGTGTGGAAGGTCGTGTTTGACAAATCATAATGAATTTTTTGATGAGGTTGCTAGGAAAGTTGACGAGGGTAAAGAAGTGCATGTTGCCTATATGGACTTCAGTAAGGCCTTTGACAAGGTTCCACATGGAAGGTTAGTGAGGTTCAATCGTTAGGCATTAATATCAAATTAGTAAAATGGATTCAGCAGTGGCTGGATGGGAGACGCCAGAGAGTGGTGGTGGATAACTGTGTGTCAGATTGGAGGACGGTGTCTAGCGGTGTGCCTCAGGGATCTGTACTGGGTCCAATGTTGTTTGTCATATATATTAATGATCTAGATGATGGGGTGGTAAATTGGATCAGTAAGTATGCAGATGATACTAAGATAGGTGGTGTTGTGGATAATGAAGTAGGTTTTCAACGCTTGCAGAGGGATTTAGGCAGTTAGAAGAGTGGGCCAAAAGGTTGCAGATGGAGTTTAATGCTGAAAAATGTGAGGTGCTACATTTTGGTAGGACTAATCAAAATAGGACATACATGGTAAATGGTAGGACATTGAAGAATGCTGTAGAACAGAAGGATCTAGGAATAATGGTGCATAGTTCCCTGAAGGTGGTATTTCATGTGGATAGGGTAGTGAAAAAAGCTTTTGGTATGCTGGCCTTTATTAATCAGAGCATTGAATATAGGAGTTGGGATGTAATGTTGAAATTGTATAAGGCATTGGTAAGACCAAATTTGGAGTATTGTGTACAGTTCTGGTCACCGAATTATAGGAAAGATGTCAATAAAATTGAGAGAGTACAGAGGAGATTTACTAAAATGTTGCCTGGGTTTCATCTCCTAAATTACAGAGAAAGGTTGAACAAGTTAGGTCTTTATTCTTTGGAGTGTAGAAGGTTGAGGGGGGACTTGATAGAGGTGTTTAAAATTATGAGGGAGATAGATAGAGTTGACGTGAATAGGCTTTTTCCATTGAGAATGGGGGAGATTCAAACAAGAGGACATGAGTTGAGAGTTAAAGGGCAAAAGTTTAGGGGTTACATGAGGGGGAACTTCTTTACTCAAAGAGTGGTAGCTGTGTGGAACGAGCTTCCAGCAGAAATGGTTGAGGCTGTCATGGTCCAGATCGGGATCCCTTTAAATTGACTGTTTATGTTATGATCCGGACAGTTGACTCCCTGTTTCCCTTTGGTTCCCTGTTTTCCCATGTCCCTCGGCCTTGGTGATTGAAGGCAATTTACTCCCGGCTGAACCAGTAGTTTATAGTCTCCGGCTTTCAGCCGTTTGGTGCAGGAGCGTTTGCAAAGTCACCAAAGGTATGGCGTGCCAATGTCATCTGGCCAGAGCAAGCCTAGTCTCTGCCCGAAGCAAGTGCTGGTAATTCATCTTTCCTCACTAGAGCAACCCTGTCAAGTTACCTCGTCAAAGCGAGCCTGCAAAGTTTCCTCACCGAGGTGGGTCCGTCAGTTAACCCGCCGGAGGGAATCAAGAACCACTGTCTACTGTCCCCGGGCCGAGTCAAGAGCTCGCCACTACCCAGAGGCTGCAAGTCAAGTCCTGGCTCCGGGGGCATCCAAGTACCCAGTCAAGTCCAGGTCCTGGCGGCATCCACGTACCGAGTCAAGTTCCGGCCCTGGCGGCATCCACGTACCAAGTCAAGTCCTGGCCCTAGCAGCATCCAAGTTCTGAGGCAAGTCCCGGCCCTGGCGGCATCCGAGTTCCGAGTCAAGTCCTGGCCCTGGCGGCATCCAAGTTCTGAGTCAAGTCCTGGCCCTGGCGGTCTGTGATTCCTGTCCTATTCCCCTGTCTGTATTCCCTTCTCTGCCCCTCTCACCTCTAGCCCTTGTCTGCAGCCCTCGCCTGCACCTAAGTCTAGTTCTATCGCCAGAGCTAGATAGGTACTGTCTGGTGTTCTTTCGCGTTGGTCTTGTCTTGTCCTCACCTCTGTGGGGTAAGTCAGGCCATCTTGCTGTTGCCCCGCAGGGGGTCATGAGTCCCAGCCCTACGTCCTGTACCCAAGGAGGGGTCCCGACTCTCTGTTCTGTGTATGTGTCCATGGTTCCATGTACCTGGTCTCCCGAGACCGAGGCTCTGTTTTTCCATGTTCCTCCTCTCCCTAGCCCATGTCATGTCCATACCTGGTTCTGGGGTCCGAGCCCAGGACAAGACCCAGGTACTGGGTCCTTGCCCAGTCTCTAGCTCAGAGTCCATACCGTAGCCTCTTCATGTCACCTCTAGTTTTGGGATCCGATTCCGAGTCCAAGCCCAGACCCTTAGTCCCAGCCTAGTTGTAGTCCTGAGTCCTTGTCCAGTTTGCTATTCCTGCTCCTGCCTTGCTCTCCTGGTTTCGAACAATAAACTAAATTTAATTAACCTCACAAGATGTGTCTTGCATTTGGGTCCACCCTTGCTCCCAGTGCCCCACCAGTGTGACAGAGGCAGGTTTGATGTTGTTGTTTAAAGTTAAATTGGATAGATATATGAACAGGAAAGGAATGGAGGGTTATGGGCTGAGTGCAGGTCGGTGGGACTAGGTGAGAGTAAGAGTTCAGCAAGGACTAGAAGGGCCGAGATGGCCTGCTTCCGTGTTGTACCTGTTATATGGTTATATACAATCTGCTGAGTGCCAGGCCAGGGACATTCAAATCTGGTGAACAACAAAGTTACAAGAGGTCCAGGTACGTCATCCAGAAAGCCAACTCTTGGGTGAAGTGGCAATTCCAAACTAAATTTGAATCAACGAAGGATGCTCAACAATTGTGGCAAAGCTTGAATTCTATCACCTTTTATAAAGTTAAATCAAGTGATATAGGCAAAAAGAGGGTTTCACTTCCAGATGTACTGAATGCCTTCTAAGCTCACTTTGACCATCAAAACATGGAGTAACCATCATGAGCTCCCATAACCCCTGATGAGCCCTGTGTTTCTGTCTCTGAGGCAGATCTACAAGCAGATTTCAGGAGGGTACATCCACAAAAAGCATTTGGCCCAGACAGAGAACCTTACCACATACTAAAAACATGCTCCTCAACTAGCTGGAGTGTTCACGAAGATCTTTAACCTCTCATTTCAGCAGTCTGAGGTATCCACCTGCTTCAAGCAGGCTTCAATTATACTGGTGCCTAAGAAGAACGTGGTAACCTGTTTCAATGACTTTCATCCAGTGACAATTATATCCACAGTGATGAAGTGTTTTGAGAAGTTGTTGAGGAAACATATCAATTCCTGCCAGAGAAACAACTTGGATCAACTCCAATTTGCCTACCAGAGCAACAAGTCCACATCAGTTGCCTTCTGATTGGCTCCTCACTCAACCCTGGAACACCTGGACAGCAGAGATGCAGACATCAGGATGCTCTTTATCGAGTACAGTACAGCATTCAAATTCAATACCATCATCCCCTCAAAACTAATCAACAAGCTCCAAGACCTTGACTTCAATACCTCCTTTAGCAAATAAATCCTTGATTTCCTCACTTACAGACCTTAGTCAGTTCAGACTAGCAAGAACATCTCCTCCATAATCTCCATCAGCACAGATGCAGTACAAGGCTGTGTGCTTAGCCTCCCCCACCACGCCCCCCCCACCACCAACTTTATATTTATCACTGTGTGGCTAAGCACAGCCCCAATACCATATTCAAGTTCACTGATTTCACCACCGCCGTAGGCCGAAGGTCGTGATGAATCAGCACGTAGGATGGAAATTGAAAATCTGGCTGAGTGGTCCCATAACAACAACCCGTTACTCAATGTCAGCAAGACCAAGGAGATGATTATTGACTTCAGATAAAGGAAACCCAAGGTCCATCAGCCAGTCCTCATTGGAGGACCAGAGGTGGGGAGGATCAGCAACTTTAAATTCCTCGGTGTTATCATTTCAGAGGATCTGTCCTGGGCCCAGCACGAAAGTGTAATTACAGAGAAAGCACAGGAATGCCTCTACTTCCTTAGGAGTTTGCGAAGATCCTGCAAGACATCTAAAACTTTGACAAACTTCGACAGGTGTGTAGTGGAGAGTATATTGTCTGGCTGCATCACAGCATGATATGAAAACACCAATGCCTTTCAATGGAAAATCCTACAGAAAGTACTCGATACGGCCTTGTCCATCACGGTAAACCCCTCCCCACCACTGAGCACATCTACATGAAACACTGTTGCAGGAAAGCAGCGGGCATCATCAGAGAGCCCCATCACCCAAGTCATATTCTCATCTCACTACTGTCTTCAGGAAAAAGGTGGTAGAGCCTTAGAACTCATACTACCAGGTTTAGAAATAGTTATTAGCTGTCAACTATCAGCCTCTTGAAACAAATGTGATAATTTCACTGAACTTCACTCACCCCATCATTGAAATGTTCCCACAATCTATGGACTCGCTCTCAAGGTCTCTTCATCTGACATTCTTGATATTTATTGCATACTTATTTATTATTATTTCTTTCTTTTTGTATTTGCACAGTTTGATTTTTGCACATTGGTTGAAAGCCCAAGTTAGTGGGGTCTCTCATTGATTCTGTTATGGTTGTTACGCTATTATGGATTTATTGCATATGCCTGCAACAAAATGAATCTCTGGATTGGATATGGAGACATATCTCTACTTTGATAATAAACTTACTTTGAACTTTGTACCTTACTAAAAGGGATAATTATATAGTTGATGGGATATAGGATAATTATAAATAGTTGATGGTCAGCATAGAGTTAATGAGCTGAAAGGCTGGAATCAGTGCTGTATCTCTTTTTGACTCTGAGCAAATCTGCTGCAAGCGAGTGGAGGTGAAGGGTTAATGCTTTTGTTGCTGCTTGTGCATGAGAGGGGAGAGGGGAGCCTTGAGATTCTGATGTCTCTATCATTCATTCTTTGGGGGTTTTTTTCTGTTTCATGGATGTCTGTGAAGAGTAAGAATTTCAGATTGTATATGCATTCCCTGATATTACATTGAACCATTGCAGGAATGTGGGGTAACAGCAGGGAAATAGGCATAACAGGATTACTCTATGAAAGAATATGCATTCTATTGGGCCAACCGGTCTGCTCTTATTTCCAGTATTCTAAAATCCTATGAGATCTTTTTCCAAACAAGCTTGGTAGAGAAGCAGTGTTGACTCTGATTTTCCCCAGGTTAGGAATCTGGCTATATTACAGAGCTTGATCTATCCAAGTACATTTGGTAAATCTTAATATAGATGTAATATTGTCAATTGGTAACATTCCTCACTTGAAATTAACCTGTTTTTCAGATGCTGCTGTCTAAGAGCTGTCACAACTCTTTACAGTTAGTGCTGAATATCTGAGATATTTCCAATGTGTGTTGTAATGTTTTGGGACACTTTCAAAAAGAGCCGATTGACACCAAAGTAGTGCATATGATTTTGTAAAGCTCGGTGTGTCAATTCCAAACTCTCAGCACTGCAGAAAAATCTGGTTTATATCCCTCACCACATTGTAGATGCATTTAAAGGGAATATTCAACAAAATCAACACTAAAATTACAGAGTAATAAACTCCTAGCAATATGAAAAGGGTTAGATGAAGAAGAGTAGAAGGTGATTCTAGTAGAGCATGAACTCTGGCAGGGAACAGTTGGACTGAATAATCTTGTTACAGGTAGAAGTACTGAGGTGTGTCAATGGCACAAAAAAGAATGGAGATCATCATCATTATATACTGTGGGCGATACTGTAGTACAATGTGGGCGATCATGTCTTATGACCATGATTGTTCTTGCAAATTTTTTTCTACAGAAGTGGTTGGCTATTGCCTTCTTCTAGGCAGCGTATTTACAAGATGGGTGACCTCAGCCTTTATCAATACTCTTCAGTGATTATCTGCCTGGCATCAGTGGTCGCACAACCAGGATTTTTGATATGCACCAGCTGTTCAAATGACCATCCACCACATGCACCTTTGGCTTCATGTTCCCCCTGATCGGGGGAACTAAGCAGGTGCTACACCTTGCCCAAGGGTGACCTGCAGGCTAGTGGAGGGAAGGAGTGCCTTACACCTCCTTTGGTAGAGACATGGCTTCCCCCCACCACCCAAGAAAGAAGATGTCCTTCAGATTATTGCTGGTTATTACATAATTCCTTGGGCCCTGAGATTAAGGTGGAGCAGAGGGCATATACATGTTCCAAAGGATAATAGTGAGATGAGTAAAAAAACATAAACCTTATCTTTCTGATGGCACCTTCCTATGGTCACTTGCATCAAAGTTTACTGAAGATTTGAATATACAAAGGGGCTAATGCCAGTTCCAGACATGTGCTTTCGATGCCTTTGAAGGGATCTTAACAAGTATAGTGGGCACTCTAATTCTGATGTCTACTGAGTCTATAAATGTTACCTGCCATCTTAAAGCCAATAAGTACTGTGTAGTTCAACTGTGTGTTGGCATTTGATTGTAACAGTAGTAAACATTAAGGTGTGTTCCACATTCAGTACTGAAAGTCAAAATGGTTGCTTCCAGTTCTGGTGAAAGCTGTATGCCTCAATCATTGTTAAATGTTTCAGTACTGACTAGCGTGCTGTGCACTTCCAGCACGTTAATTATTGTTTTCGTTTTATTTCAGATGCCTACTATTTTTTTAGTTTTATATATTGTGCATCTGATGTGAATCAAAGCATTTGCATTAAAACACATCAGTTCACACAGTAAAGCAAAGTTACAGAAATAAACAGTTTCTAAGTAGTACTATAAAACAACAATACGAGGAAGCAGAAATCTAACCTTCTGATTATTATTCTGGTGTAAAAATGTCAGCAGCCACATATCTCATCCTCTGGGAGCATCGTCTCATGTTGCAGTGATAGTGAATTGGCCTTTTGTTCAACCAAGAACCAGAAAAGAACTTAAGAGTACAAGACAGTCTGATGGCTTTGGTAATTGGCTGTTGCACTCACAACTGATGGGGTCAGGAGTTCAAGTCCTATACTTGACTGACATTGGAACTTGATTGACTAGCTGAAGTCAACAAGATTCACCCACTCTTTTTCCTGTTCCAGAAGGTCAAGGGTTTAAGTCCCATATCTTGACTGGAAATCAAATTTAGTTGCATTCAGTCAGCGGGCTCCTGTCACTTTTCCTTCTGAGATCAGAAAACCCGAAATTAAGATCCTGCCCTGACAGCCATTTCAAACCAATTGACTTAACCTGATAAGTTCAGCCAGTTCTAGTTCAACAACCATGAGCTTAGGGAGGCCAGTTTGAAGTGACTTCTTAACCTCCCTGCTTTTAGTTTACAAGTTGTGCCTGATTGGCAAATCGAACTCAGCAACAACGCCTTATAAAGAATGGTTTCCATTAGCTGGTTATAGCTTGTTAATACCACGACATTCTTCAAGAACTTAGCAAGGAGAGTCTCAATTTTATGAGGGTGTGACTGAGAGCAGATAATCTTCAAGAATTAATTCTACAGTGACTCCAAAATGGCAACATATGTGAAGTGGTAAAATAAAGAAGTAAGAATTGTAATTAACCAATTAAATGGTGGTGGTCTTCTCAGCAAAATCTCCAGAATAATATTGGATTTTAAAATGTTTAATCTTAATGAAAATCTCCTGTAAGTCCAGTCATTGGTGTATGGTGGTCCAAAAAGTTTCCAAACTAGAAAATCTAACTTGTGTAATGTAAATTGCTAGCTAAAATTTGACCTCTTGTCCTAACATTTTACGTCGGCGTGATCTTGCACTTTATTGTCTACCTACACTGCACTTTTTCTGCAGCTGTTCTACTTTATTCTGCATTCTGTTATTGTTGAAACATGCACTACCTCAATGCTCTATGTAATGATTCGATCTATGGGAAACGAATGCAAGATAAGCTTTTTACTGTACCTCACTACATGTGTCAATAGTAAACTACTTTCAATTCTGAAAAGAAAATAAATGAATTATATTTTACTAAATAATATAAATATCTCAGTTCCAAAGATGCTGATAAGTATCTCAGTCTGTAGGGTCGGAGTTCTTTCTTCAGTCAGGTAATTAGGTTTTGAGCATATTTGAGGAGAGCCAGCTATTCCTGTGTAATTTCATTTGGAAACAAATGCATCTATATATTAGAAGAGAAAATTTGAAATGATAAACACATTTTTGGTGTGTATTGATTGGATAATACAATGATATGCACTTTGTCATTTGCATTTGACCACTGCCTGCTGCTCCCAAAGTAGGAAACAGGCCATGATGATGGAGCAAAGAAGCCAATGCATCTGCTACATTTATAGCGCCAAAGAAATTATGTTTGAACCTACTCACAAGTTCCTGCACTTGGTCTGTGGCCTTACTACTCCAGCGTGTTGTCAAGTACTTTCTGAATGCAATGAGTGTTGAAGTGTTGGTGGGTGCAAACTTGTAATGGTAATTTTCAACTGCATGCAACAAACTATCTCAAACCTGGGCACTCACTCTGTCAACCTTGGAGGGAACTAGAAGACCAATCCAGGCAGCAGAGATAGTATTTTGACTCTGTCTTATTTCACGCAGTAGCTTCACCTTTCTTGGGTATGTGTTGCCCCTGGTGAATGAGTTGGTTGTCAAAGACACCAGCAAATAAACTTTGGAGGCAATAGCTTTTCTTTGGCTTGTTGCGAAGTCTTAAATATAGATGACACAACAAACCGTTATTGGGTATTGACTGCCGAGAGTCATGCACCAGCTGCATACTTAGAGAGTGAACACGTTTTTTTGAGGTATAGGACATAGTTTACATGCAAAACTAAACTGACATTTATGTGGTCAGGATACTGGGCACCAAAGGGAGCTTGCAACTCTAGATTCTCTGGGTGCTTGCTCCACCTGCAGCTACCTGGAAATACATGCATTAGCCTTTCTACAAAGATCTTCAGTGACTATGTATGCCAAATGTGAGCATTTTCAAGTATCTTTTGTTTTACCCATATAATTTCATAACATGATCATCTTGATAGTTATTGCCAAATCATTCTTTATCCTGTTCAATAAAGATGATTATTCTTTTTAGAATATTACTCTGTAAGAATTCAGGTAAAGTAAGATACAGTAATTGTCCAATAAACACTCTGGATTTTCTGACCCTTGGTGTTCAGCATGACTTTCTTCTACTCTGGTTTAACAAAGCCAATATCATAACCAAAGATTCTTCCACAGATGACCCAGGAAGAGTCTGATGGGACAGATTGTTCATATGATTGTGGACTACTCCTGTCACTTGCACTAAGCTTCTGTCCGCTACTGATGTATGGTATTCAGTAACTCAATACCGTGCCAAATGTTTCTTTTCCTCTTCAGTTGTAGCAATTGGGACGTTTCAATGCTTCAAGAACCTTCCTTTCTCTTTCTCTTCTGGTAGCTTATCTTGCTCCGTACCCTCTGTTTGCTCTCACAGTCATGGTTACTGCAGAAGTCCTGAGGGAGCACAGATGCCTTTGGTTCCTGTCCCAGTAGAGTTTAACAAATTTAAGAAAGTCTATAGAACCATTATCCACTTATGTAATCATGACAACAACCAGTGGAAAATAATCAGCAGCATCCTGCAAGTATTTTGAAATTACCATGGGGTTGGGGGTGAAATGGTCTTCTTGCTGTAGAACATGAGTTTAGCTGCAGTGGCCAAGTGGTTAAGGGATTCGTCTAGTGATCTGAATGTCTCTAATTCGAGCCTCAGCTGTGGTAACGTGTTTGTGTCCTTGAGCAAGGTACTTAACCACACATTGCTCTAGTGTCTGTGCGATGAGTGGCGCCCCACACAGACTTCCAATCTGTGCCTTGTATAGCATGAAAATATCCAATGCAGGCCTCTCATGGTCCGAGTCGACGTTCCCTCCCCTCGATGTTCCCTCCCTTAGCTGCAGAAGATTAAGTGAAACCTTCATTTGAAATGTTCTGCCTAAGAACGGTATTGTAGACATTAAATCATCACTGCTCACTGAAGACAAAGGAGACTCCCAATGCTGGAATTTCAGGTAAAAATCAAACTTCTGGAGGAACTCAGGAAACATCATTTGACGGAAATGGACAATCAATATTTGGGTCAAGGTCATTTATTGACTTCATGATTCATCAATCTGTTTTGACTGGGTATTATTGAACATAAACTAATATTTAACCAGCATAGCAGCCAATTTTAACTAAACCCATGAATACTTGCAAATGCACCAACTCCCATTTAACAATTTACTCAACATTTCTTCTGCCAAAAATGCACACTGCAGGATTGACCTTTGTGGTTCAAGTATGGTCAGCAAAATATAGGCTGATCACCCAGGCTGAACAAAGGAAGTAATGAATTCAATTGCTTTCATCTCTATTTGCACTTTCTTCTTTCTCCTTTCTCCTTCCCTCTATTATCTTTCATGGATATTATTCAAAATTCCACTACTTTATTGAGCTGAGAGAAACCCGCTTGCCATTGGGAAAGATGAAGAAACTTCAAAACTTTGTCAATGCATTTGAGTTTGTCTTTGGAATAATCCATCTCTGAGAACGGTAACCTTTTAAACTACAAAGTATTTGTTCCTTTGATTCATTACGGATCGACAGCAATTTTTATTATAATCGCTAAAATAAAACATAATGCATCTGTAGCTTTTTGAGGAGGAAACAAATTATTAATACAGATCTGGAGAAAACAACTAGAAGTTTTTGGAAGAGAATGGCTGTAAAAGAAACATCTGGATTGCAAGTTATGCAAGTGTCATCTTGCTCTAGTTTGTGGGGTTGCCAATGATTTTAAAGGTGCCTGGGGAGTGAAATTATTAGATTGACACAATGAAAGTAAGCGTGGAGCTATTCAGTGGTATGAGAAGAGCGACCTGAATCATCACCACCCTTACAAATCACTATTCCACTTTGCAAGAGCACTGCATATTTAGGCAATTTGCACTATTGAAGATCTACGACAGAATGGGTGTGCTGCTACACAGCCACTCTGTGATTCACACCCTATGAAAGGGCCAAGAGAGATATCTGTCCCTGACAGCAACTTTTTAACTTATGCTCCAACAACTTTGTTAAAATGTTGTTGAGAAGATCATCTTCTGCCAGAGTCAGTGGAAACCAATGCTCAGACTTTTGACTCCACTCAGCCGAGACTGGGATATTAAATATCAGAGACTGTGTCCTAGCATGAAGAAATGGATGAGATCCATCATCGCCATAGATATATTGTATAGAAACAAGCTTTGCAGTGTCAATTCAGATTCTTATTTATGATTTTTTATGGCTTTCATGCACAGCTCACTAAAACAACTCATCCCTTCTAAATATTTCTAATAAAGAAAAACTGTAAATCTTCACTTGGAAATTTGGACAGCTCAGTTTGCTGAACATTTAGGACCAGAAAATTTTCTGCATAGTTTTTACTTTAAATATGAGAGGAAAGAGATGACTAATATTTAATGATAACATCATCAGAATTTTTTTCCTTTTCAAGGGAGAATAGAATAGAGTTGCTAATGTGAAATCTAAAATTCATTACTGTTTAAACAATTATAATGATCACTGTTAACACTGACATGCAGGCCATTTCTGATACTTCTGTTGTTTGTTACAGAATCTTAATGCAAGGACACAGAATGTAAATAAAAATACCAGGAAAATATTTCAATGGAAAAATAGAGTAATTGTCATATACCTTCTTACAAATGTGAAGTCAATTATATTTGTAAATACAAACAATTTGCAACATTGAGTTGCAGCTCCTGAGATAATGTATTAGGGAACTGGATCTGCAACTCAATGACTTTCGACTCATATGGGAGACTGAGGAGGTGATAGAAGCTACACGCAAGTAGTCACCCCTAGCTTGCAGGACAAAATAATTGAGTGACTGACAGGAGAAGGAGGAGAAATGCACAGCCAGTGCAGAATACACCTGTGGCCATTTCACTCAATAGTAAGTACGGTATGCCAATTTAGATAATCTTGTGGGGGACGACCTATCGGGGGGAGCCACAGTGACCTGGTCTCTTGCACTGAATCTAGTGCTGTGGCTGAGAAGAGCAGAGAGATGAAGAAGCCTGCAGTGCTGATAGGAGATTCCTTAGTCAGAGGAACAGAGACGAGGTTCTGTGGGTGCGATAGGTTCACCCAGATGGTATGTTGCCTCCCTGGTGCCAGGATCAGACATAGAGAACTTAATCAAACAAAAAACTTTAACAGTCCTACGGCAACAATTGAAGTAGTTCAAAGGAAGTATCCCAAACTGTCCTGGCTGGAGTTTCTCTCTCAATCAACATGACTGTAAAAGGATAGTTTGTTGTTATCACATTGCTATTTGTGGAAATGTGCATAAATTGGCTGATGTATTTCCTAATTACAATACTGGCTATGTTTCTCCAATTACTTCACTCACTTCAAACTATCATGGGATGCCCTGAGTTAATGAAAGATGGTTTATTAATGAATCTGTTCTTCCGCTTACAAAGCAACAAATATCTGCTGTCTGGAAATTCATTTCTGATTAGAGTCAATAAGAAGGTGAAGGAGCAGGTAGTTCTGAGGAAGTAAAGAGGCTACAGTAGCACTTAAGCAGTTTAGAAGAATGGGCAAAGAAGTGACAGATGGAATACAATGTCAGGAAGTGTATGCACTTTGGTAGAAAAAATAAAAAAGCTGACTATTTTCTAAATGGAGAGAAAATACTAAAAGATGAGGCACAAAGGGACTTGGGAGCCCTTGTGCAGGATTCCCTAAAGGTTAATTTGCAGGTTGAGTCTGTGGTGAGGAAGGCAAATGCAATGCTAGCATTCATATCACTAGGACTATAATATAAAAACAAGGCTTTATAAAGCACTGATGATGCCTCTGTCTCAGAATAGAGTGGCTTCCTTTTATAACAGAGATGACGAGGAATTTCTTTAGCCAGAGAGTGGGGAATCTGAGGAATTCTTTGCTACAGGCAGCTGTGGAGGCCAAGTCTTTATGTACTGTATATTTAAGGCAGATGTTGATAGATTCCTGATTGGTCAGGGCATGAAGGGATACGGGGGGAAGGCAGGAGATTGAGGCTGAGAGGGAAAATGGATCAACCATGATGAAATGGCAGAGCAGACTCGATGGGCCAAATGGCTGAATTCTGATCCTGTGTCTTATGGTCTTATATAATCTTTCTTATTTATATACTTAATGTTGATGGAGGAACTTAAAATAATTATTGGTGAAAATTTAAATTACTGAGACAGAAGGCAGGAAAATCACTTTCAGTTATTTGCATGTCTTCTCACCACAAAGCACAGCATTTTGTGTAATTGATTCAAAGTTTTAAACTAAAATTTAACGCAATAATGTAAAATGGAAGGTTGCAAATGACAACTGATATTAAATCTCACACTAAATTTACTTTTACTGAAATTCAGTAGAAATTAACAATCGGCAGAAATATAAGATGGGTTAGCAATTTTACTGTTACTCACTTTACATCATCTTTCAAAGTCAGAATGATTTTCAATGAGATGCTTTGCTGAGTTGTTCTGGTTTCATCACTTCAGATACAGTATCATACTTTGTACTCAGGTGGCACAGAGGAGAGCAGTTCATGCTGGTGGCACACAACTCCAGTGACCCAGGGTTCAATTCTGACCTTGGATGCTGCACATCCTCCCTGTACATTCAAGGGTTTTTCCTGGATGTTCTGGTTTCTTCCTACATCCTGAAGGTGCGCTGGTCGGCTAACTGGTGGGTGTAAATTGGCCCTGGTGTACTTGAATGGCAGGAAATCAGAGGTAGTTGATAGCCATGTGAGAGAATATAGTTTACATGGAAATAAATGGGGATAAAACCAATGGTAATGGTCTGAGAACTGACACAGCCTTGATGAACCAAATGACCTCCACTCGTGTAATAAGGAACTATGAACACTAATTCTACGATCCAAACGAAACATACTTAGAGTCTTCAATCAAATTCAATGCCATCTCTGAAGATACACCTAAGCATGGTGGTGTTAAGTGATCCTTGTGAGCAAAGATAACTCTGGGGCTGATAGGGAAGGAGATAGTTTTCATATCAGCTTGCTTCAGCTCAGGCTCATCATAACTCCTGCGGAGAAAGAGACAGAATTTGCATTGCCAGTACATAGCCTTTCATGAGAGCACAACTGAGTTCATTTGCAGACTCCAAGGTTAATCAAGCAGGCAGAGGTGTCCTTTACCATCTCCGCCTTGTGATCAGAGGCAAGTATTTCGCAACTCCCCTCCAAACCAAGAAGAAGTTTCAGTTATGATCTATATTCTGGGCCGAGATGGTCAGGTGCAAATAACAAAGTGAAGCACAACTGGATGATGCAGTTTTTGAGTGAGACATTAAACTGAGGCCTTCTCAGTTGAATGAATAAAATCCCTAGTGACTAAAAGAAGGGAAAAACCTCACAATTCCCACAGTCTAGTTCAATCCGGACCTCTGCAACTATCTGCGTGTCATTTGCCCTTGTAACTGCTTGTGGGTCATCTGGGTGCTCCATTTTTCTCCCACATGCAAAAAATATACATGTGTACAGGTTATTTCAAGTTAAAAAGCAGTCATCTTTGGCAATGACTTCCACAGATTCACCACTCCCCGGCTAAAGAAATTCCTCTTCATCCCTGTTCTGAAGGGGCATCCTTCTGTTCTCAGGCTGTGCCCTCTGGTCCCAGATACTCCCACTATTCAAAACATTCACTCCACATTCACTCTATCTAGGCCTTTCAATATTCAT
Organism: Mobula hypostoma; assembly: GCF_963921235.1. Taxonomy (NCBI): domain Eukaryota; kingdom Metazoa; phylum Chordata; class Chondrichthyes; order Myliobatiformes; family Myliobatidae; genus Mobula; species Mobula hypostoma. The sequence continues at coordinate 58,121,099 of NC_086110.1, forward strand.
GCTGAATTGTAGGATTACAGGATGATGTTGAGTCCGGCAAAAATACAGTACTGCGCAAAAGTCTAAGACACACATATATAGCTAGGGTGCCGAAGACTTTTGCACAGTACTGTCGTAATTTTGTATAATGCACTGTACTGCTACAAAAAAAAATTAACAAATTTCATGACATACGTGAGTGATGATAAACCTGATTCTGATATGGGTCTCTACTGTGGACTGAGAGTGGGAAGGAGGCAGGGAGAGGGGGATCATGGTTGGAAAAAGGGGAAGGGAGAGGGGAGGAAGTGGGAAGCACCAGAGAGTCACTCTGTAATGATCAACAAACCAATTGTTGGAATCAAATGACCCTGCTTGGTGTCTCAGGGCTGGGTGCATCTGCACCCGCACCGCTAGCTCTCATCACTGGCACTCTTTCTCTACCATCGGTCCCACAGCCCTCTCACAGTGCTCCACTGTCACCATTCCCAACATCCTTTGCTCCCATCAGATTTACAAACTTGCTTTCTGCTCCACGTTGCCAAGTGCAGTACCGACCATAGCTGTATCTACTGTATGTGTCTAAGGCTGTTGCACAGTACTGGAAGGCAGTTCTGCGCTGGTGAGTAACAGTGACTCTAATCAGAAATGAATTTCCTGACAGCAGATATTAGCTGCTTTGTAAGTGGAAGAACATATTCATTAATAAACCATATTTCATAAACTCAGGACACCCCACGATAGTTTGACGCGAGTGAAGTAATTGGTGAAGTGTTGCCAGTATTGTAATTAGGAAATACATCAGCCAATTTACAGATATTCCCACAAACAGCAATGTGATAACAAAAAACTATCCTTTTACAGTCATGTTGATTGAGGGAGAAACTCCAGCCAGGACAGTTTGGGATACTTTCCTTGAACTACTTCAATAGTTGCCATGGGACCCTTAAAGTTTTTTGTTTGATTAAGTTCTCTATGTCTGAAATATAAGCCTCTGGCTTGCTGGTCTACAGTAATTAAATGACTGTACCTGCATCATATTCTTAATTCCACCCAGTAGAATAGAAAAGACCTCAGTTTAATATTGAAAATATAGCCCAGCTGACAGCAAAGCACTTCTTCAGTACAATAACAGCACATCAACCTTCATTTTTTTTGCTTCAGTTTCTTGGAGAGAAACTTGATCTAGTGACCCTTTGACTCAGAGACAAAAGTACTAGCCAGCTGAGTCACAACTGCCGCTAAATGGAATGGAGGAAAACAAACGTCTGCGTTTCAATTTCCATCCCTTGAACTTGTTAATATTGCTATGTACTCTTTAAGGCCAGATATTTATTGGTGGAAGAATGCATTTAGGACCAGCAGGCTTTCAATTACTTAAAGATTTGCTTTCAGACTGGAAACACACCAGACTATTCTTCTGAGGCAATCTCTCAGAATAGATGACATGTTTTCACTTGGGTTAGTGGGTTCTAAAGTTTGTCCATTCTGTGTGGTGCAGTTTGCGAGGTTGTGCCTTCCTTAGACCACTTGCACAGATGTTCTATGTGATCTTGTTATATGGCCTTCGTCTTCCCAAATATTCCTTCTCTACATTGATGGCTGTAAGACAGAGATTCCTGTCTCATGTTCCTATGTATGTGCTTTAATCACAATCTTCAATCTTTTCCTCTGCCTAGTAGTCTCTTCCACTTTCAAGAACTTGAACTGGAGTGGCTGAAATGGAAGTCTGTTGTCATGCAGAAAATGACAATACCAGCTAAATGTAACAACGACCTTGATGTTGAGGATGTTGAACCGGGAGAAAGCACTGATTTTGGATTGCCTACCCATCCAGTGACTACTTAGAGATAGCATTGATGGTATCTTTCTCGAAATTTGAGGTGTTTACAGCAGATAGTCCAGGTCTGAGAGACATATGAGATAACAGGGATCATAGTTGCCCATTTTAACATGAGCTTATGTTGAGTTTATGCAAATCAGTATGTAGGAGGGAGATTAAAAATCTGGTTGAATGGTGCCACAACAACAAACTCTCAACCAACATCAGCAAAACCAAAGAGCTGATTATTGGCTATAGGAGAAGGAAACCGGATCTGCATGAGCCAGGCCTCATCAGGGGATCAGACGTGAAGAGGATCAGTAGCTTTAAATTTCTCCCTGTTATCATTTCAAAGGATCAGTCCTGAGACCAGCACGTGAGTGTCATTACACAGAAGGCACAACAGTGCCTCTACTCTTTTAGAACTTTGCAAAGATTTGGCATGTCAACCAAAACTTTGACAAACTTCTGTAGGTGTGTGGTGGAGAGTATATTGGTGGGCTGCAACACAGCCTGGTATGGAAACACCAGTGCCCTTGAATGGAAAATCCTACAAAAGGAAGTGAATACAGCCCAGTCTATCACGGTGAAGCCCTATCCACAATTGAGCACGTCCATAAGGAACAAAGATGCGAGAAAGCGGCATCCATCATTAAAGACACCTACCATCCAGGCCATGTTTTCTCCTCACTGCTGTCATCAGAAAGGAGGTGCTGGAGCTTTAGGTCCCACACCACCAGGTTCAGGAATAGTTATTACCCTTCAACCATCAGTCTCCTGAACCAGAGTGGATGACTTTATCACCCAACACTGAACTGATTCCACAACCCATGGACTCACTTCCAGGGACTCTACAACTTGTGTTCCCAACATTATTTATTACGTATTTATGTATTATTATTATTATTATTATTATTTTGTTTTTCTTTTTGTATTTGTACAACTTTTTGTGTTAGTGCATTGAAGGAAATAGTGAGTTTCATCTTCAATGTCAATCTTTGATGCGAGGTGGCTTCCTATGTTGCCAGGGGCTCACAGTGAGCCTTTATCATTGGTGGTGGCTGGTTGGTTGAGAACATTTGCCTTCTGAATGTTGAGCGCAGTTACCTTCTCCCTGTATGCTTCATTATAACGAGTCAACAAATTTCTTTGTGGAGTCCATTCATGTATAGACAAAACAAATATGCTCTTCAATATGTTCAACATCACAAAAATGCAGAATTCTATGCCAACCACAAGATGTGCACTCTATTGATCTCAATAAAGTCTTTGCTTCTGTCAGCCAGGAAGATCTGTGCAACATTCTTCTCAAATAGAGATTTCCACAGAAACTGTTCTCCATATTATGTTTACTTCATGGTAACACGTAAGCCATTATCCTAACCAATGCAGTCTACAACAACACCAACCTCAGTGAAGAACAGTGTTAAACATGCCAGCTGCATTGCCTCAACACATTTCTCAATACTGGACCTCACCTTCAACGGGCATCAGACAGGAATGAGGTTCATCTTCAGAAATAACTGTTCAACCTAGAGCGAGTAGAAATCAAACTACATCATAAAGATATGCTTGCATTTGCAAATGATTGGAGGCCAATCTCAAAGCCATTATTGACTCATTAATAAGCCAAAGTATTATAGAGATAACGGACAGTTTTGAATTAAAGCCATTGTAGTGAGACCTCCAGCAGCATTAAAATTGGTATTATTTGATTGAACAATTTAACTTCTGTACACCCATTTGTTAATCAAGGATGGAGATAATTTATGAAAAGCAATGAACTTTTACATACTTTAGATAAAAAAATTATTCAATTGCCCCAATCTTCAGTGAAGAAAGATAAACGTTTTGGTCCAATCACAAACAAGATAAAATCTGCAGATGCTGGAAATCCAAGCAACGTGCACAAAATGCTGGAGGAACTCAGCAGGCCAGGCAGCATCTATGGAAAAGAGTACAGTCGACGTTTCAGGCCGAGACTCTTCATCAGGACTGGAGAAAAAGACGAGGAGTCAGAGTAAGAAGATGGGGTGAGGGAAGGAAGAAACAAAAAGCGATAGGTGAAAGGGAGGAGGTGCGATGTGTGAGGTAAAGAGCTGAGAAGTTGATTGGTGAAAGAGATACAGGGCTGGAGAAGGGGGAATCTCATAGGAGAGGACAGAAGGCCATGGAAGAAAGAAAAGGGGGAGGAACACCAGAGGCAGGTGATGGGTAGGTAAGGAGATAAGGTGAGAGAGGGGAATGGTGAAGGAGGAGTGGGGAGCTTTGCCAGACGTTTGAGAAATTGATATTCGTGCCATCAGTTTGGAGGCTACCCAGATGGAATATAAAGTGTTGATCTTCCAACATGAGTGCGGCCTCATCGCAACAGTAGAGGAGGCCATTGATTGAAATGTCAGAATGGGAAGTGGAATTAAAATGGATGGCCACTGGGAGAACCTACTTTTTCTGGCAGATGGAGCATAGGTCCTCAGCAAAGCAGTCTCCCGATCTACTTCAGTCTCACTGATATACAGGAGGCTACACTAAGAGCACCAGATTTAGTAGATGATCTGAACAGCCTCACAAGTGAAGTATCGCCTCATCTTGAAGGACAGTTTGAGGACCTGAATGGTACTAAAGAAGGAGGTGTAGGGACAGGTGTAGCTCTTGTTCCTCTTGTGAGGATAAGTGCCGGGAGAGAAATCAATGGGAGCAGACGAATGGACAAGAGAGTCGTGTAGGGAGTGATCCCTGCAGAAAGCAGAGAATGGGGAAGAGAGAAAGACATGCTTGGTGATGGGATCCCTTTGGAGATGTTGAAAGTTATGTGTTGATGTGGAGGCTAGTGGGGTGGTAAGTGAGGACAAGAGGAACTCTACCCCTGGTGGGGTGGTGGGAGGATGGGGTGAGTGCAGACATGCATGAAATGGAAGAGATGCAGTTGAGATGAGTTTGAACATTTTGGTCTGCAATAGTTACCATTCTTGGTAACTGAGAACAATTATCTCCTTAACATTTATAAATTTTCCACATCTATATGGGATCCATTATGTGATTAATAGTATTTTCACAAGAATAACTTATTGTGAAAGGTTTTCTTTAGGAATTGGGTGGCGGGAAGAATGGTGAAACCAACAATCCTCACCCCACCCCCCTGCAATCTGTCAAAGGATTAAAATTAATTGACAATATTTTGAAACCTCCAGCAATACTGTTAACCTCCAACAATAAACCACAGACAACACTATTGTCGCTTACTTGCAATACTATATCTATGAAAGTAAGATATAATTTTGCAACAACGTGTGAGCTGAGGTTAGAATAAGGAGCACTGTCATAAACGTTTGCTCCTTCTTTACCAAAATTATGCTTATATATGTGTGCATCTTACCTTGATGTGAGTCTACAATGTATTCTGGTTTTCAGTTTGACAGAGGGAGTAACTGCATTACTTTGTTGCAAATACATTAAGAGTATTTAAGAAACTCTTAGGTAGGCACATGGATGATCAAAAATGAAGGGCTACATAGAAAGGAAGGATTAAATTGATCTTAGAGTAGATTAAAAGGTTGGCACAACGTTGTGAGCCGAGGAGCCTATACTCTGCTGTAATGTTCTATGTTCTCTGGTCTAAGCAATGTGAAATCTGCAGTAATAAACTATTTATTGTGAGAGTCAAGTATCTCTCGTGGAGAACATTTCAATCAAAGACTCTGTTTAATTGCCCTTGCACTGTTTACTATGGAAAGTTTGTAATATTGCTAAAGAACTGAAACATGCTTTTCTTCAACCTAGGATTTCCTCCAAGGCAGCAGCACCATAAAATGTCAGAAGCTGGGCTTTACTCCAAGGGTTAGATGTAAGGCCAAAAAATATGATCTCTACTTACTGAGGGTCATTTCTGTCAATAAAATTATAAATACTTATTGCACTCCAAGGCGTAAAACTCAACAGTTTTTAGTTTTGCATTCATGCAGTTGGAAATTGATGCCGTGAGACAGCTGGTCTGCTTCATGTACTCACTTTTTCACTCCTTCTGTTATGGTCTATATGATAGAGTTATATTTATATAGCAGCTTTGTTGGAATTTTACTTCATCTTTTGATAGGTGTACCCCTTACTTAGGAACTGTGCAGCTGTAAGCATTCAGCTGAATTGGAGGCTCAGAACACTGCGCCTTTATGTAAGTATATTAGCTCATAAAACACTCTGCACTTTGTGCTACAGAACAGTTCCACCAGAATATAACATGTGGACAAAAATCTATGGTGCCTTTTTCTTAAACTTTACCTGCTTCTGAGTCCGCTGGAGGCTGAAGGCCAAAGAATAAGGACTGTCTTCCAGTTGGAGGATTGCCTATGTGTATGGGAGGAAGGGGGGTTGCTTTGTTGTTGTTTTGTTATATTGTCTACTGTGTTGTTCTGCGGAGCATTGTGGGCAAGCTATGTTAGCACCAGAAGATATGGTGTCACTTGCAGGCTGCCTCACTGCACCTTCAGGTGTGTTGGTTGTTGACACAAAAGATTCATTTCACTGTATGTTTCGATACACACGCGATAAATAAATTGAAATTTTTTTCTTGATCTTGAGCAAGTTGAGAAAGGGAATAAAACAGCATCAAGATCCTGAGTTTAATTATTTAAACAGAGTACCATTGTATAAAAGCAAGGAGGTTTTGTTGAACCTCTATCAAACATCATTTCAGGCATAAATAGATGTTCATTGCCTCTGCAGATAGTACAGCTGTCTAACAGATCCAGCAAGCCAGCTCACATTTTGAGCTCCAACGCTGTCTATGTGGAGTCTGCATGGTCTCTCTATGACCATGTAGAAATTTGTTTTTTCCCTTGTCCTCACATCTGCTTGTTATTATGTAAATTGACCACTGAAAATTGCCTTCAGTGTATGTGGGTTTCAGGAGAACTGATAAGGGCAGGGAGAGAGGAAGGTGTTAATAGGCATGTGTGAGAGAATGAGGTACAGGGAAACAAGTGGAGGTTTCTCAGGGAAACAGCAAGATTTGATGAATTGAATGTTTTCATTCTATGGAAATATGAAAGTTGAGTACTTTGGCCAGTTCTGATCACTGCAAAGTAGGAAGGATACGAAAGCCCTAAAAAGAGCAGAAAACATTTGGTGGAATAATCCTAGCTGTTGCGCATTTGTTACGTAGATAGAGCAGAGAAACTGGGATGTTTTTTCACAAGCTAGCAAAGGTTGAACTTGAAATTGCTGGAAGTTTTCAAATCTTTTAGAATCAGGGAAAGTGATAAAGGGAAAAAAAAACTGTTGCCATTGGTAAAAAAGGGTGAGAAAAGAGTCATAGATTTAGGATATTGTCTAATGAGCCAGAGGTTGTATGAGAACTTCCTTAAACTGTGTATGCCATGATCTGGATTGAACTCCATAAGTGAGTACTGTGTTAAATTCATTTAAATCAGGGGTTCTCAACCTTTGTTATGCCATGGGCCCCTACCATTAACCGAAGGGTCCGTGGACCCCAGATTGGGAACCCCGATTTAAATGTTATTTTCAAATTTTATCACCTTGTTCCAGAATAATAAATATTAGACTGAATATTGCTTTTCTGCGGCCCTTAAAAGGAGTTATTTTCCCTCCTCTATTCAAGAAATTCCTCAGGTAGGAATTCAACTCGTTCACGATGAAATATAGAACCAATCATACAATGTCTTTCATTTCTGATGATTCAGTGGTAACCACAAACTATTAGATTGTTTTGAAATACAATAGGACACAACCATCTGTCTCCATATCGGTCAGAGCCATATATAACTCCAGATCCATAATACCACCGCTTGTTTTATTTTCATCATCATAGCTTATCACACCAGACAGCCAGCCACTCTAGTGTTGTTTGGTTGATGTCGAGCAGGTCAGTGTCAGCTAAATCAGGTGAGAGTGGGCAGTTGCACAGAACGTGTTCAATGTTCTGCACCCTTTCGCCACACTCACAGGATTCGCAGGTCTTTAAACCCCACTTCACCATATTGTCTCCCGTCCTACAAACTCCCGCTCTCGCTCTGTTGAGAGTGCACCACTTCCATCTGTCAAGCAGTGCCATGTCTGGTAACATTTCTGTGGGGTCTTGCACTGTATTGTTTGGTGGGATTCTGGCTTCTGTTTGTTGCCAGAGGTCAATCCTGTATGTTTGGGGGGGATGTTCCGTGCGGTAGTTCCTCCACTGTAGCAAAGCTTTTCCTCGATTTTAGACAGTTGGAAATTGGCACATGATGATGTAGTGGGTGCCATGGATCCGAGTTCTGTTTACCTTTTTAAATTTGTGTTGTAGTGTGTCTTCGGGTCTCTGGGGGAACAATGCCTGCAAGTCTCTAAATGATGTTAGTGGGTGTGAGGCACATTGTGCCCATAATTATTCAGCAGGCTTCGTTAAGCAATGGGGTCTATTTTCTTCGCATGGGCTGATCTGCCCCACACAGGTGCACAGTATTCTGCAGGTGCGTAGCAGAGTGCTAGGGCAGTTGATCTAAGTGTGTGAGCATTAGCTTCCCATTTTGTACCTGCTAATTTTTTCAAGAGAGAATTGCGAGAGCCAACTTTCCCTCGGAGTTATTGGATGCGGGTGGCAAATGAGAGCGCCCTATCCAGTGTCATGCCCAGGTAAATTGGAGTCGGATGATGTTCGAGCTCCTTCCCACACCAGAAGGCCTTGAGTTTCTGAGCTGCTTCTCAATTCCTCAGGTGGAATGCACACATTTGAGTTATTGATGGATTTGGGTTTATTATAACAGTGCCAGTAACATTATATTGTCTTATATAAACATGCAACACACACTTTGTCACTCTGTCAATCTTTAGGCCACACCACTCTAGGACTTGTATTAATATTATTTTGCAGCTGCATGTGCTGGATTGTAACTGTGTGCTGCGTGTGACTATATGAACTGTGTTTTGCACTTTGGCTCCAGAGAAACAGTGCTTTCTTTAGCTCTATACATATGAATGGTTGAATTACAATAAACTTCTGATTCCCTCTTTCCAGCCTTTTATCTTTTCCACCAATCAACTTCCCAACTCGTTATTTCACCCCTCTCCCCCACTCATGGTTTCACCTATCACCTGCCACCTTGTACTTCTTCCTCCACTCCTCCCACTTTCTTATTCTCACTTCTTCCCCCTTCCTTTCCAGACCTGATGAAGGGTCTCGGCCCGAAACCTTGTATGTTTATTCCCATCCATAGAAGCTGCCTGACCTGCTGAGCTCCTCCAGTACATTGTGTACATTAAACTTCAGAATCCGGTTTAATAGTACTGGCATATGTTCTGAAATGTGTTGTTATGAGAGCAGCAATACATTGTAATGCATAATAATAAAATCTGTATATTACAGTAAGAAGTATCATTCGTTCGTTATATGCCATGTCATATAACATGGACGAACACAGTCTTTCCGTGACCATGAATGTTCTTAGCAAACTTTTCTACAGAACTGGTTTGCCATTGCCTTCTTCTGGGCAGTGTCTTTACAAGATGGATGACCCCAGCCTTTATCAATACCCTTCAGAGATTGTCCACTTTGTGTCAGTTGTAGCATAACCAGGACTTGTGATATACACCAGTTGCTTGGACAGCCATCCACCAAGGTAGAGCTAGCCTTAGAGTAAGGCTAAGCAGGTGCTACACCTTGTTCAAAGGCGACCTGCTGCTCGTGGAGGGAAAGAGTGCATCAAACCTCCTTTGGTGGGACGTTTCTCCACTCTGCCAGCCTAGTAAGAATTATACATATATATCTTAAAATGTTGAAATTAAATAACAAGTGCAAAAAAGAGAAGAAAAGGGAAAGTAGTGAGGTAGTGTTCATGAGGTCAATGCCCATTTAGAAATCTGATGGTGAAGGGGAAGAAGCTACTTCTGAATCAGTGACTGCATGTCTTTAGGCTCCTATAGCCCCTGCCTGATGGTAGCAATGAGAAGAGGGCATGTCCTAGGTGACGGGGGTCCTTAATAATGGGTGCCACCTTTCGGAGGCTTTTTGAACTTGAATTTCATAACAACATGTCTTGCTCTGAAATCCTCCCTAGATCTGTTCATCACTACTTGAAGTTACTCTGAAATTCCTCACCTAGTTCCGGTTCATCAGAGAATGGGCAAGAATGCTGTCTTACCAGTAGTGGCTACATCATTGCAATGAATAACAAAAATCTTAATAAACTGCAAATAACTTCCTTGATGTATTTAAATTTCAGTTCAACATGCTATTGTACTGTGCCATAAATTGACAAGAATGTTATGGCAACACACACAAAATGCAGGAGGAACTCAACAGGCCAGGTAGCATCTATAGAAAAAAGCACAGTCGGCGTTTCAGACTGAAGGGTCTCGGCCCGAAACGTCAACTGTACTTTTTTCCATAGAGGCTGCCTGGCCTGCTGAGTTCCTACAACATTTTGTGTGTGTGTGACCTGGATTTTGAGCATCTGCAGATTTTTTTTCTTTTTTAGGAGAGTTATGGGTTTGCTAAAGTTGGAAAAAGCATTTTTTTTTTGTTTTCTTCTGTCTGTTGTTGTTAAATTTTCCACCATGTGGCATACAACTATCACAAAGACAACTCATATTCCAACGGTTTGGAATGAATTGTAGAAGAGGGCATTGGCTGGCTTCTGAAGTTGTATGTTTCATTTTCCAGTGTGAACAAGAACCAAGGTGGTCCCATATTTATGTACAGTATTTCAACTTTAAAGTTGGTATGTTAATCCATCCTTTGTTACCTTTAAATAGGTATCTTGCAAACATAATTATTACAGATTAACAGATAGATCTAAGGCAGAATTACAAACTTGCAAGTTCGTGAAATGACAAAAAGTTAAGTTCCTTAATATTGTGTAAACCATGGTTCAATGTTTTATGCAGACTTAGAGATCAGAAGTTGGTTGTAGAAGAATTTTGGATGACATACAATCCAAAGTTGATTTGTCATATTTATTATCTACAGAAATGATTGACCACATTCCAGTCTGTGAATGGATCCTAAATGAAGGTGACGTGGGGAGAAACAGGATAAGAAAGGAAAGGATAAGGAGGATGTGCACCACCAGCATTTGGAGTTCAGGCAGAGAATAAAGAAAACATGGATTGGATCCCCTTCATTCATCAATTGACAGAAAAGTTATTTTTCGCATATATATAGAACAAATTCCTTCCTTAATATCTTTCAATACAAATTTACTGGGTAAGTATATACACTGTTCTCTGAACGCCATTATACTCTGAAAATCCTCACTTGGGTTTTCACAGAACCACATATCTCCAGACTACATCAAAACCCTATTTCAAGCATGAATTCCCCAAGTGAAGTGAAAGTGTTTGCCTTTGTCATCAAGGAAATATTTGACCAAATATGGTGTGTGACTCCAGAGGTTCTTCAAGACAGTATACTGGGTCCAACCATTTTCAGCTACTCACAGTCAAATTAGAAGTGGGATATTCGCCAAATGGTTGCACAATGTTCAATTCTATCCATTAATTCTCAGCAAATTAAGTAGTCTGTTGTCCAGGAAGTAAAGTCCAAATACACACAGACATACATTAAGTCATACCACATTTGCTACGTAAAAGGGCCAAGCATTGAACATCTTCAACAATATTGGACCTAACCACTTACCCTTGACATCCAATAGCATTGCTGTTGCTGAGCTCTGACCACCAACATCCTGGGGGTTAGCATTAGCCAGAAACACAACACAGAAGTATTGTCCAACATCCAAGATCTTCATAGCTAATACAATGCAGCCCTCTTGATTTGCGTCCATGCTAAACATTCATTCCTTCCATCACTAGCACAAAATGGTTGCAGTGTATACCATTTACAAAGAGCACTGCAGTTGCTCACCAGGGCTACTCTAACAGCAATTTCCAAATCCACAACCTTTCCCACCAAGAAGGAACACCACCACTTATACGTTCCTCTTTAAGTTGCACATCAATCAGATTGATAAATATGTCATTGTTCCAACATTTTAACTGGGTTAAATGCTGGAATACTCTACCCACCAATGCTATGTGTGGACCTTTACCAGAACGATTGCAATGGTTCAAGAAGGTAAGTCACCACTATCTTCTTGGCACAATGATGCAGCTAGTAGAATTGATGCCTCAAAACTCCAGCAACCCATACTTGGTCATAACCTCCAGTAGAATTTGCCCTTTCTTCGTGTGATTGTTGGTTTTCCCCAGGGGCTCCCTAAATATGCAACTTGGAAGGTTAACTGACTGCTGCATTGCCACTGGAATTTAGATGAGTGGTAGAATCTGGACAACACAGACAAAATGGTTGAGGAACTCAGCAGCCCAGGCAGCAACTATGGAAAAGAATATAGTCGACATGTCGGGCTAAGGCCCTTCGTCGGGACTGGGGGGAAAAAATAGTTGAGTCAGTGTTAGAAGGTGAGGGGAGGGGAGGAGGAAACACAAGGTGATAGGTGAATCCGGGAGGAGGGAAAGGGGTAAAGTAGAGAGCTGGGAAGTTGATTGGTGGAACTGGAGGAGCTGAGGAAAATGTAAAAAGAATAAAATTGGATTATCTAACTAGGTGCTTGATAGTCAATATGGATTGAAGGGCCTACTTCCATGCTTTATGTCTCTATAATTCAATGGTTCCTAAGAACATTCAGGGATGGGCAATCAATGCTGGCCTTTCAGTGATGTCCAAATCTACCCCACCCCCAGAATAATATTTTATAAAATACCTGATGTTTTCTTCTGTGTGCTTCCATAACTTGCTTTAGTGGTGATATGGTGATTTAATAATATTGTTGGTGAGACCTGGTGCTTGGAGGTTGAGAGTTATCTTCTTTCTAACTAGGCTTCTCCTGTGAAGCGTTTAGTATGTGGTGATATCTTTTCCTCAGCTGCTTTTTTTGAAATTCACTTTAATTTTTTTTTTGTCAGTGGCTGTTTCATGCTTAACTTGAGTGCTGATCATTCATTTCCAAATAAATCTCAGATAAATGTAATTAAATACGAGAAAATCTGCCAGTGCTGGAAATCCAAGCAACCCACACAGGATACTGGAGGGACTCAGCAGGTGAGTCACAAGAGGGTGGAGGGAGAGGAGGAAGGAGTACAAGGTTGTAGGTGATAGGTGAAACCAGAGGAAGGGGAGCAGTGAGGTAAAGAGCTGGAAACTTGATAGGTGAAGAGATAAAGGTCTGGAGAAGGGGGTATCTGATTGTACAGGCTGGAAGACCATGGAAGAAAGGGAAGGGGGAGAGGGGGATGTGATGGGCAAGTAAGGAGTTAAGGTGAAAGAGGGAAATGGGAATGGTGAACGGTGAAGTGGTGGGGGGGGGGGGTGTTGGTGGTTGGCCATTACTGGAAGTTTGAGAAATTGATATTCATTCCATCAGGTTGAAGACTACCTAGACAGCATGTAAGGTATTGCTCCTCCAACCTGAGTGTGGCCTCATCACGGCAGTGTAAAAAGCCATAGACTGACAAGTCAGAATGGGAATAGGAAGTAGAATTGAAATGAGTGGCCACAGGGAGATCCCGATTTTTTCTGGCGGATGGAGAGTAGGATCTCAGCGAACTGAACTGGTCTCCTAACCTACATTGGGTCTCACTGATGTACAGAGGGCCACACCTGGAGCATGACCCCAACAAATGCACAGGTGAAGTGTCAACCTCATCTGGAGTGACTGTTTGGGGCCCTGAATAGGAAAGAGGGAGGAGGTATAGGGGCAAGTTTGGCACTTGTTCTGATTGCAAGGCTAAATACCAGAAGGGTGATTAGTAGGGAGGGATGAATGACAAGAGAATCTAATAGGGAGCAGTCTTTGTGGAAAGCAGATAGTGGGGAGGAGTGAAATATGTGCTTGGTACTGGGATCTCATTGGAATTGTAGAAGTTACGGAGAAAGATGGGCTGAACGCAGAGGCTTCTGTGGTGGTAGGTGAGGACAAGAGGAACCCTATCCCTGGTGGGGTGGCATGAGGATGGGGTGAGGATAGACATGTGTGAAATGGAAGCAATGCAGGTGAGGGCAGTATTGATGGTGGAGTGAGGAAAGTCCCTTTCTTTGAAGAAGGAGGACATCTAGTTAGTTCTCAAATGAAAACTCTCATCCCGAGAAAAGATACGGTGGAGATGCTGGAATTTTCTCAGTTACCTGGACTATACCTCTTACCACCTTATCACTTGTACAAATGCCATTGGCTTCTTTCAGTTCCTCTGTCTCCGCTGCATCTGCTCAGGATGAGGCGTTACATTCCAGAATAAATTAGATCACCTCCTTCTTCAAAGAAAGGGGCTTCCCTTCCTCCGCCATCAACACTCCCCTCACCTGAATCTTTTCCATTTCACAAACGTCTGTCCTCACCCCATTCTTCTGCCTCCCTACCAGGGATAGGGTTCCTCTTGTCTTTACCTACCACCGTACTAGCCTCTGTGTCCAGCGCACAACTTTCCGTAAGTTCTGCCATCTCCAATGGGGACCCACCACCAGCACACCTTTCCTTACCCCCGCTTTCTGCTTTCTGCATGCTCTTTAAGTGATTCCCTTGTCCATTCATCCCTCCCCACTGATGTCCTCCTGGTACATATCCTTGCAAGTGGATTAAGTGTCATATCTGCCCCTATACATCCTCCCTTACTCCTATTTTGGGCCCTAATCAGTCCTTCCAGGTAAGGTAACATTTTACCTGTGAGTCTGTTGGGGTCATCTACTGTAATCTGTGCTCCCAGTGTGGCCTCTTTTACATTGGTGAAACCTGGCGTAGATTGGTAGACAGCTTTGCAGAGCACCTACACTCTGTCCACAAGAAAAAATGGGAGCTCCTGGTGGCCTCCCATTTCAATTCTACTTCCCATTCCCATTCCAACATGTCAGTCCATGGCCTCTTCTACTGCCGCGATGAGGCCACACTCAGGTTGGAGGAGCAACATCTTATCTTCTGTCTGATTAGCCTCCCACCCAATGGCATGAACATCGATTTCCCACACTTCCAGTAATTGCCCCCCCTCAATCATCACCATTCCCATTCCCATTTCCCTCTCTCACCTTATCTCCTTAACTGCCCATCACCTCCCTCTGGTGCTCCTCCCCCTTCCATTTCTTTCATGATCTCCTCCTTCTTCTATCAGATTCCCCCTTCTCCAGCCCTTTATCTCTTCATCTATCAACTTCCCAGCTTCTTACTTCACCCATTCCCCTCTCCCGGTTTCACCTATCACCTACCACTTTGTACTTCTTCCTCCCGTCCCTCCCTGCTCTTGTTCTAACCTCTCATCTTTTTTTTTCAGTCCTGCTGAATGGTCTGGGCTCAAAACATCGACTCCTTAATCTTTTCCATAGAACCTGTCAGGACTGCTGAGTTCCTCCAGCATTTTGTGTGTGTTCAATGTAATTAAATGTTTCTTTTTGTCAGTTTTTGCATCAGAATATTTTAGCCCAGCGCTTTCGTTTGAAATCTAACCAATAAAAGATAAAGATCTTTTTTATCTTTAAAAGTTTAGCTTTATTTGTCACATCTACATCAAAACACAGACTGGAATTCATTGCTTGTATCAACCACAAGCACAGTCCGAGGATGTGCTGAGGGCAGACTCCAAGTGTTGCCGAGCTTCTCGCACCAACGGTACAAGCCCACAACTTACTAACCCAAACGCATACATCTTTGCAATATGGGAGGTAACTGGAACACCCACAGGAAACACACACAGGAAACACACACAGTCAGGGACAGAACATACAAACTCCTTACAGACAGCAGTGGGAATTGAACCTGAATCTTCCAGTAACTGGTGCTGTAAAATATTACACTAACAGCTGTGTTACCATGCTCATCTTACCAAGCTTGTACTTGTGATGCTCTTGTGACCTACTTTATCATGGGTTGGAGTGTTCTGGTACATATGCCATATCTTTTAGTACAACCCTATAGCAGAGATGAAGGCCATATGGCTTATAACAAATATATTAGCTCTTTGGGACGGTTAACCTATTTGTTTAATTCCTTGCTTTTTTTTGTCTAGAAACTTAACCTCATTTCCTTTCTGTCTGTAGTTTGAAAGCAACTTTCTACTTAGGGACAGAAAAATAACAAAATAAATTTGTACAGCAGAGAAAAAATTCTCCTTAGCCCACACGTGAACATGCCAACCAAGACGCATATTAAAGCTAATTCCATTTCTCAGCATTTTCCTTTCAATTGCCACACTTTTTACTTGGAATCCCAAACCCTACTATTGTAGTTTAAATGCTCTGTAGTAGCACTAGCAAATCTAGCCGCAGGATAATGGTCATCCTCCAGCTTATGTGTGAATCATCCCTCTTGTCTCTGACATTCTTGCCCCTGATGCGATAACAATGTGATTATTTTCCATTCAGAAAATACGTAATTTTTAAAATAATCACTTTTCAAGCAAATATTGATGAGTCCCTGGTATTTTCCCTGATTCCCATGAATAATAATGTTAACATTCAACAATATTAACTTGTAACAACACTCATGGTAAACTTTTACCTGTGTATTTCTGTTATTTATCTTATTTCGACATGCAGCATGGTAACAGGCTGTTCTGGCATTTGTGCCCGTGTCACCCAATTACACCAATTCAAACAACGAACAGACTGACCTGTACATCCTTGGAATGTGGGAGAAAATTCGAGCACCCAAAGGAAATCCACGTAAATCACGTGGAGAACGTAGAAGCTCTTCACAGGCAGTGACGGGAATTGAACTCAGGTCTGTGGCGCTGTAATAGTGTTATGTTAACCATGACGCTATTGTACCACCCTTAGAGTGCTGCAGTTAACATGAAACTGATGAGGTTTCCAGTAAAATGACACACTGTGTTAAAAAATCATTTTGCAGAATACATATGACATGAACAACAGTTATAATTCCCTCATGTTTTAAAAGTTCTTCCAAAAAAAACATATTTAATGAGTAAATTGTCCCAAGGCTCTTCAAAGAAGCACTATTGAAAAATATGTCAACAAGATATTAAACAGGGTAATTTAAGTACACTTTCAGGAAGAACAGACAAGATAGGGGTGTGTTGGCATTCATCAACCATGGGATTGAGTTCAAGAGCTATGAGGTAATGTTACAGCTGTATAAGACTTTGGTCAGACCACACTTGGAGTACTGTGTTCAGTTCTGGTCACCTCACTACAGGAAGGCTGTGAATACTATAGAGAATATGCAGAGGAGATTTACAAGGATGTTGCCTGGATTTGAGGGCGTACCTTCTGAGAATAGTTTGAGTGAACTTGGCCTGTTCTCCTTGGAGCGACGGAGGATGAGAGGTGACCTGACGGAGGTGTATAAGGTGATGAGAGGCATTGATCATGTGGAGAGCCAGAGGCTTTTCCTCAGGGCTGAAATGGCTAACATGAGGGAACATAGTTTTAAGGTGCTTGGAAATAGGTATGGAGGCAATGTCAGGGTTATGTTTTTCACACAGAGAGTGGTGGGTGCATGGAATGCATTGCGGGCAGCTGTGGTGAAAGCAGATACAATAGGGTCTTTTAAGGGCCTCTTAGATAGGTACATGGAGCTTAGAAAAATCGAGACCTATGCACTAGAGAAATTTTAGGCAATCCCTAGAGTAGTTTACATGGTCGACACAACATTGTAGGCTGAAGGGCCTGTAATGTGCTGTAAATTTCTATGTTCTATGTCTTATGTATAGTACAGTGCAAAAGTCTTGAGCACTTACTGTATATATAGCTAAGGTCTATAAGACTTTTGCACATTACAGTATGTTTCAACGTGGAACAGAGAGTGTGTTTGTAAATTTGGCAGGAGCAAAGGATGTTGGAAATGGTGAGGGTGGAGCGCCATGGGAGGGGTGTGGGACCTACGGCAGAGAAGGAGTGTTGAGGTGGTGGATGTGGGGTGGGTAGAGACACGCCAGGCAAAGTTATTTGATTCCAAACAATTGATTGATCATTTATTGATCATTACAGAATGTCTGTCTGGTGCTTCTCACTCTCTCCCCTCTCCCTGCCCCTTTTCCTAACCATGATTCCCCTCTCCCTGCCCCCTTCCCAAATGTGATTCCCCCTCCCTGCCCCCTTCCCACTCTCAGTTCACAAGAGAGACCCACATCAGAATCTGTTTATCATCACTCGCATATATAATTAAATTTGTTTCTTTTTTGCGACAGCAGTGCAATGTAAAACACAACATTTCTGCAGTACTGTGTAAAGGTCCTAGGACCCTAGCTACTTATATGTGCCTGCGACAAAACATATTTTACCTCTCCCCTCCCCCACTTTCCACAGAGTTTGCTCCCTCCATGATTCCCTTGTCTACTTGTTCCCTCCCCACTACTCACCTCTCCTATCAGATTCCTTCCTTTCCAGCCCTTTACCTTTCCTACCCATCCGGCTTCACCTAGCACCTTCCAGCTATCCTCCTTCCCCTTTCCCCACCTTATTCTGGCATCTTCCCTCTTCCTTTCCAGTCCTGAAGAAGGGTCTCGGCCTGCAGATGTACAGAAATTCCAGAGGAGTTAGAGAACAATATGTGCTATCTTGGTAATGAGTGCTTTACTGCAATTATACAAGACTTTAGAGAAACTATACCTGAAGTACCATGTGCATTTGTAATGTCATATTCTAAAGAAAGATGCACTTGCCTTAGAAGGAGCACACTAAAGTTTCATTAGATGGATTTCAGGGATTTCTGGATGTTGTACGAGAAGAACTTGGGTCAAATAGACCTGTATTCACTACAGTTTAGAAAATTTCAAGTGTATCTTATTGAAATTTAGAAAATTCTGACCGGACTAGATAGAGTAGATCTGTGAAAAGTCTCTACTCTGACAATGGTAGTTCAGAAGAGGGGATCACAGTCTCAGGATGTGGGGTAAGGTACTTAGGACTGAGATAAGGATAAATTTCATCCTTCTGGTGAAGTCTCCAACACAGAAGATTAGAAATGGCAAATTGCTGAATACATGAAAGAAAATGGTAGAGAGATTTTTGGATGCAAAATGGAATATGGTATTGAGATGAAAAGTTTAGGCATGACTATATAGATTGGCAGAGCAAGTTCAAAGTGCTGAAAGACCAACCCCTTTCCCCATTTTCTATGTTTATCTTTCAGTCAAAAGCATGAAAGCAGACAAGTTCTAAATGCTTCCTGTGTACACACACAGTGCAATGTTGTTCACACTGCAGCTGAAGGATACTGCTGAATGAATTGTGTTTTTACATCATAGCTGCAAGGTCACTTTTGTGTCAAATGTTTACATTCATTTCAAATTTGCAGAATCAATTCATATTTTCAAACTGTCACAGAGGATTCCTTTTTTTTGCATTAGCAGTCGAAGCACGTGGATTAATAGTCCAAAACTGCTTCACTATAAAATCAATACTGCTTCACTATAATTTATTTGTGTCATGAAATATTACACCATTTGGAATCCAACTGGATGTAACCTCTTTGACAGGGGTCTCTAAGGAGGTGAGTCTTGGCAGCATGTTCAGGTGTTAATGATTCTCTCAGGTACCTCAGATGAAACACCAGTCTAACCTTCGGCTTCCTCAAGACTTTATCTTGGCAAAGTTCTTTCAGCCAGCGTGAGGAATGGCCATCTGGAGGCATGTTTAAGGGGATCACTGTCACAAGAAAAACCTGAATGTTCTCATTAATGTCATTACAAGGCAATTCAGTTACTGCTCCTGACCAATGTTGTTTTCTTAATACAATTGTAAAATGTTCAATTTTAATATTTCTGGCAGGTTTTGTTTCATCTGCGAAAAGAGAAACAAATTAATGTTTCAGATCAAAGACACAATGTCAGACTTCTGAAATGTTTTGACCTCAAATGTTAGCTCTGTTTCTCTTTCCACAGATGCTGCCTGACCTGTATTTCTGTTTTCTATTATTGAATGCTAATGAATCATTCAAGATGTGTTAAAAATGTAAAAGAAACCCAATATGAAAATAAAAGACAAAAAAGGTGCACATTTAAAAGCAATTAAAAGTCATTTAAATGGGCCATATACTTGTGCCATGACTAAACAGATAGGAATTCAAGGGCAAATTACCCAACTTGAGGACTGAAATGCAGATCATCAATCCAGCGCAAGTGTCTTCACATGGCCGCTGCTCATCTGAAATCTTTGCTGTAACCTGTCCTCAGAACATGAACAGATTTAACTGCCAACGGATTTCCATGGAAGATCTGCGCTGTTCAGCATTGAGCTACCCAACATTAGGAGAACACTTTGCATATTGCAGGTCTTCTCTCTGGCTCAGGATCAGAATAAAAGGAGGAATGAAAGGAAGCCAGATTACCTCAGACACCACTGAGAATGTGCTAACAGTGGGGGTGTCTAGGACCTGTGGGCACATCCCCAGAATACAAGGACGTTCCTTTAGAACAGAGATGAGGAGGAATTTCTTTAGCCAGAGGGTGGTGAATCTGTGGTATTCATTGCGACAGACGGCTGTGGAAGCCAAGACATTGGGTATACTTAAAGCAGAGGTTAATAGGTTCTTGATTAGTTAAGACATCAATGCTTATGGGGAGAAGGCGGTTTAAGAAAGGCTCGAAAAATAAATCAGGATATTATAGTGCTGCTGAACCTGACATCAGTAGTGGGAAAGTTATTGGAAGGTATTCTAAGGGACCGGATACATGAATATTTGGATAGACATGGACTGATTACAGATAGTCAGCATGGCTTAGTGTGTGGTAGGTCATGTCTACCCAATCTTATAGAGTTTTTTGAGGAAATTACCAGGAAAATAGATGGAGGCAAGGCAGTGGATGTTGCCGATATAAACTTTAAAAACGCCTCAGACAAGGTCCTTCCTGCATGGGAGGTTGCTCAAGAAGGTTCAGTCACTCAGCATTCAAGATGAGGCAGTAAACTGGATTAGACATTGGCTTTGTGGGAGAGGCCAGAGAATGGTAGTAGATGGCTGCGTCACTGAAAGGTGACCTGTAACTACTGGGGTGCTACAGGGATCGGTGCTGGGTCCATTATTTTTGTCATCTATATCAGCAATAATGTGGTTGAATGAGTCAGCAAATCTGTGGATGACATCAAGATTAGGGGTGTAGTGGATATCAAGGAAGACTATCACAACTTGAATTGGGATCAGGACCAGCTGGAAAAATGGGCTGCAAAATGGCAGATTGAATTTAATGCAGACAACTGCAGGGTTTTGCACTTCAGTAGGACCAACCAGGGTAGTCTGACACAGTGAACTTAAGGGTACTGAGGAGTGTAGTAAAACAAAGGGATCTGGGAATACAGGTTCATATTTCATTGAAATTGGCAGCACAGGTAGATATGGTTGTAAATGAATTTTTTGGCACATAGGCCTTCATAAATCAATATATTGAGTACAGGAGATGGAATGTTATGTTGAAGTTGTATAAGATATTGGTGAGATCTAATTTGGAGTATTGTGTGAAGTTTTGGTCTCCTACCTACAGGAAAGGTCTAAATAAGATTGTAAGAGTACAGAGAAAATTTCCAAAAATGGTTCCCGAACTGGAGGACCTGAGTTATAAGGAAAGATTGAATAGGTTAGGACTTTACTCCTTGGAACATAGAAGATTGAGGGGAGATTTGATAGAGGTATACAAAATTATGAGGGGCATAGGTAGGGTAAATGCAAGCGGGCTTTTTCCAGTGAGGATGGGTGGGGCTACAACCAGAAGACAAGGGTTAAGTGTGATGGGTGAAAAGTTCAAGGGAAACATGTGGGGATACTACTTCACGCAGAGGGTGGTGAGAATGTGGAACAAGCTGCCAGCACAAGTGGTGCATGCCAGCTCGATTTCGACGATTAAGAGAAGTTTGGATGGGTACATGGATGTTAGTGGTATGAATGGCTCTGGTCCGGTGCAGGTCAATGGATTTAGGCAGATCAAATAGTTCAGCGCTGACTAAATGGGCTGAAGGGCCTGTTTCTGTGCTGTACTTTTGTACGACTCTGTGACTCTATAAGGTAGGAGAATGATTAATCATCCATGATTGAATAACTGAGTGGACTTGATGGGCTAAATGGCATAACTCTGCTCCTATGACTTATAGTCTTAATATCATTTCCAGGAGTATCTCTCCCACTCTGGCCATCAAGATTTACAGTCCAACTCATATAGTTCCCTAAGAAATCCTACAATGTGATCCTCTGTGCCGGAGTACTCCACACCAGAAACCATGCACCCAATTCCATAAAAGCTGCGCATAAACAGTACTTACATGATTGCAAACACAGTTCTGATATAGCACTTCCAAGCAGGTTCCAATGATTTAAATCAGCGATTAGAATGAGTCGTCAATTAAATCCAAACATCCAATATGTGAGTTGTTAACATAGCTTTGGCCAAGCTATTCCCCAGAGTGGTGAATTCAAGATTCAAATTAGCATCTCGACCCTGAATAGATCCAGTATTTTTGTACTGACATTCAGGCCAACTTAGTATGTGTGTGTTGCCTAAATGACTGCTCATTAACACAGTCATCACCTTCAAAGTTCAAAGTTCAAAGTAAATTTATTATCAAAGTACATATATGTCACCATATACAGCCCCGAGGTTCATTTTCTTGCGTGCATACTCCGTTAATCAAAGACCCATAAGTTGCTTTTAACTGATGAGTGGGAACACCCAATAGATAAGTAAACAGTTAAAATAGTAAACATTGGGAAGAGGACATCATTTCTCATATATCACAACCAGTGCGCAGCACAATTTTAACTCCAAAGGTTAAAATTTGCTTTTATTAATGCCCTCCATGACTTCAGGATGGTCCAACGTGTTTTGCAGTATGCCAGTGGTTATTAAAGTTTTGCTAATCAAGCAAAAGACACTGAGCTTCAAACCAAAAATAAAGAGAGCTCTTTATTATTTGTGCAAATTCAATACACCTTGGACACAAATATTTGGTTTGGAACCCACAATAAATTAATATAATGATGTTAACTGTGTAATTACATGAGAGGGTTTTATAACTTGTAATGTTTCTGCTTAATAGTGGCATTGTTAATAAGCATATTAACAATAATTTACACACAAAATGCTGGAGGAACAGCAGGTTAGGGAGCATCTAGGGTAAGAACTAAAGCGTCAACATTTTGGGCCATGATCCTTCATCAGGAATAAGTAAGATCTCTGCCCTGTTGCAGTCTTACAG
The DNA here is from genome assembly GCF_963921235.1 of Mobula hypostoma. Classification (NCBI taxonomy): domain Eukaryota; kingdom Metazoa; phylum Chordata; class Chondrichthyes; order Myliobatiformes; family Myliobatidae; genus Mobula; species Mobula hypostoma. The sequence goes on from NC_086110.1 coordinate 58,144,033, forward strand.
TAATCCTTTCATTTTTCAGCTGCCAATTACTTAACCTTGAACTTAACAAGCAAAAGTAGCCCGCTCACTTTTGCACTTAGCTCTGAGCTCTAGGCTGTACACATCATTTTCCCAAATAAGTCAAAGGAAAAACTTTTGACTAGCAACAAAAATATGCTACATTTCTTGCAAGCGTCATCTTTAGCTGAGTTTATGCTGGCTTGCCAAGAAAGTAAGTTGTTACTTTGAAGTGCCTTGATGGATAAATGTGTTGCTATAAATAACTCACAGCAGAAGCAATATGATCCAGAAGTACTCAGTGGCTGCTGGAACAATGCTTCAAGGCAGATATGGAGAGAAGAATTAAGCAGTGACTGTGGTTTAAGTCCTGATCTGATTTTGGGCTTTTTATATAATATAAATGCAAATTTGAATCTTATAAAGAAAATAGAAAAAAAAGAAAAGTTTAAATTTAATTTTTAAAAAATCTGAATTCAACAATTGTGGGTCAAATATTGCAAGCTTAAATTGGATGTAAAGAGGAAATACTATGAAGGTCAATGATAAATAGACATATGTAGAAAATGTATTGTATGTGGGTCTTTTATATTTTCCTATTTCCTACTTATTTTCCTCAGTGGGGTAAAAGGTCTCTTCCTCTGAAGAAGTTGACTCTTTTAACGTGGATTCTGGATGCTAACTGCCTCCACTAAATGGGCCTTCTATTATGTGTAGACCTAGACACTGTGCAAACAGACTGTTTCCTTTTATAATAATAAATCAGGATCCTAAGTACCTGAAATCTATATACCCACCAATAAGACTCACATCAAGGATACAATGAAATAATCTGCAGTTGTGCATTTCCAACTTGTCAACTTTACGTTATCAAAACAAATCAGGATTCTATCAATGCCTACTTCTCTCAACAGCAACTTTCAATGGCTCTGGGATGCGTTGGCTATCAGATGCACCAAATAAATCCACTAAGACAGTGGTTCCTATCCTTTTCTCATGCCATGGACCCCCACCATTAACTAAAAGGTCAGTGGACCCCAGTTTGGGGACTATGCTTTAAGACTTATTACCAAACATATTACCATTAAGGTGGATACAGGAGATCATAAATAAAGGTCCCTTTATATTTGATCAGTCAAATCCAGGAGCCCATGATTTATAATATTACTACAGGAGAACCTATGGACTGAAGATGACCACCACCACCAATTTGAGGGTGACTAACATCAGTCTTGCCAGCAACAGCTAAGGAAGAATAGGGACAATTAATTAAATTGCTAAGACTTTTTTTCCTGTAGCCTCTCTCTCACATGCCTCCAGTATCCACCACCAAAAAAGTCAAGGACAGCAGGGCTGATTTGAACTTGTCATCCTAGATTTGCTATTCCCTGCCGCCCGCCCCCGCCCCCCACCATTCCCACACACAAGGAGTCTGAGAGTCTGAGTGGGAGTGCTAAGAAAGACATTTTTGAAATTTTCGTTATTTTTTTTTCTCCAACGGCGTTCTGAGAGGCGGACTGCGTTGGCGTGTGACGTCGGGCAGTGCAGTGCGGCAGATTTAAAAGGGCAGACATCCTGCTTCGGGTTTGATTCGAAGAAGGAGTCTGAGAGTCTGAGTGGGAGTGCCGAGAAAGACATTTTTGAAATTTTCGTTATTTTTTTTTTCTCCAACGGCGTTCTGAGAGGCGGGACTGCGCAGGCGTGTGACGTCGGGCTGTGCAGTGCGGCAGATTTAAAAGGAACAAAGCCTCATAGAGCGGGCAACGTAGTTTACGGGCTGCGGAGTGAGCCGGGAGCAGAGTGAAGACTTAAGGGCTTCGGCTCAACGGGCTTAGGCGGACACGGGCGAGGCGAGGAAGGTTTGGCATTCATTTTCTGTTGTTATTTGAGGAGAGGGGCAGTATGAATGTGAGGGCAGTTTGCTGTTCTCGGTGTCGGATGTGGGAGGCCCTGGAGTCTCCAAGCCTCCCGGACGTCTACATCTGCGCCAAGTGCATCGAGATGCAGCTCCTAAGGGACCACGTTACGGAACTGGAGCTGCAGCTCGATGACCTTCGTCTGGTCAGGGAGAGTGAGGAGGTGATAGAGAGGAGTGGAAGGCAGGTGGTCACGCCGGGGCCACGGGAGGCAGACAAGTGGGTCACGGTTAGGAGGGGGAAGGGGAAAAGTCAGGTAATAGGGAGTACCCCGGTGACTGTGCCCCTTAACAACAGGTACTCCTGTTTGATTACTGTTGGGGGGGATAGCTTACCCGGGGGAAGCGACAGTGGCCGTGCCTCCGGCACAGAGTCTGGCCCTGTAGCTCAGAAGGGTAGGGCAAGGAAGAGGAGGGCAGTTGTGATAGGGGACTCAATAGTAAGGGGATCAGATAGGCGATTCTGTGGACGCAGTCCAGAGACCCGGATGGTAGTTTGCCTCCCTGGTGCCAGGGTCCGGGATATTTCTGATCGTGTCCAAGATATCCTGAAGTGGGAGGGTGAGGAGCCAGAGGTCATGGTACATATAGGTACCAATGACATAGGTAGGAAAAGGGATGAGGTCCTGAAAGGAGAATATAGGGAGCTAGGTAGGGAGTTGAGAAAAAGGACCACAAAGGTAGTAATCTCGGGATTACTGCCTGTGCCACGCGACGGTGAGAGTAGGAACGCGATGAGGTGGAGGATAAATGCGTGGCTGAGGGATTGGAGCAGGGGGCAGGGATTCAAGTTTTTGGATCATTGGGACCTCTTTTGGCGCAGGCGTGACCTGTACAAAAAGGACGGGTTACACTTGAATCCTAGGGGAACCAATATCCTGGCAGGGAGATTAGCAGGGGCTACTGAGGTGACTTTAAACTAGAATGGTTGGGGGGTGGGGATCAAATTAAAGAGGCTAGGCGTGAGGAGGTTAGTTCACAACAGGGGGATGGGAACCAGTGCAGAGAGACAGAGGGGTGTAAAGTGAGGGTAGAAGCAAAAAGTACTAAGGAGAAAAGTAAAAGTGGCAGGCCGACAAATCCAGGGCAAGCATTAAAAAGGGCCACTTTTCAGCATAATTGTATAAGGGCTAAGAGAGTTGTAAAAGAGCGCCTGAAGGCTTTGTGTGTCAATGCAAGGAGCATTCGTAATAAGGTGGATGAATTGAAAGTGCAGATTGTTATTAATGATTATGATATAGTTGGGATCACAGAGACATGGCTCTAGGGTGACCAGGGATGGGAGCTCAACGTTCAGGGATATTCAATATTCAGGAGGGATAGACATGAAGGAAGGGGAGGTGGGGTGGCGTTGCTGGTTAAAGAAGAGATTAACGCAATAGAAAGGAAGGACGTAAGCCGGGGAGATGTGGAATCGATATGGGTAGAGCTGCGTAACACTAAGGGGCAGAAGACGCTGGTGGGAGTTGTGTACAGGCCACCTAACAGTAGTAGTGAGGTCGGAGATGGTATTAAACAGGAAATTAGAAATATGTACAATGAAGGAACAGCAGTTATAATGGGTGACTTCAATCTACATGTAGATTGGGTGAATCAAATTGGTAAAGGTGCTGAGGAAGAGGATTTCTTGGAATGTATGTGGGATGGTTTTTTGAACCAACATGTCGAGGAACCAACTAGAGAGCAGGCTATTCTGGACTGGGTTTTGAGCAATGAGGAAGGGTTAATTAGCGATCTTGTCGTGAGAGGCCCCTTGGGTAAGAGTGACCATAATATGGTGGAATTCTTCATTAAGATGGAGAGTGACATAGTTAATTCAGAAACAAAGGTTCTGAACTTAAAGAGGGGTAACTTTGAAGGTGTGAGACGTGAATTAGCTAAGATAGACTGGCAAATGACACTTAAAGGATTGACGGTGGATATGCAATGGCAAGCATTTAAAGGTTGCATGGATGAACTACAACAATTGTTCATCCCAGTTTGGCAAAAGAACAAATCAAGGAAGGTAGTGCACCCGTGGCTGACAAGAGAAATTAGGGATAGTATCAATTCCAAAGAAGAAGCATACAAATTAGCCAGAGAAAGTGGCTCACCTGAGGACTGGGAGAAATTCAGAGTTCAGCAGAGGAGGACAAAGGGCTTAATTAGGAAGGGGAAAAAAGATTATGAGAGAAAACTGGCAGGGAACATAAAAACGGACTGTAAAAGCTTTTATAGATATGTAAAAAGGAAAAGACTGGTAAAGCAAATGTAGGTCCCCTGCAGACAGAAACAGGTGAATTGATTATGGGGAGCAAGGACATGGCAGACCAATTGAATAATTACTTTGGTTCTGTCTTCACTAAGGAGGACATAAATAATCTTCCAGAAATAGTAGGGGACAGACGGTCCAGTGAGATGGAGGAACTGAGCGAAATACATGTTAGTAGGGAAGTGGTGTTAGGTAAATTGAAGGGATTGAAGGCAGATAAATCCCCAGGGCCAGATGGTCTGCATCCTAGAGTGCTTTAGGAAGTAGCCCAAGAAATAGTGGATGCATTAGTGATAATTTTTCAAAACTCGTTAGATTCTGGACTAGTTCCTGAGGATTGGAGGGTGGCTAATGTAACCCCATTTTTTAAAAAAGGAGGGAGAGAGAAACCGGGGAATTATAGACCGGTTAGCCTAACGTCGGTGGTGGGGAAACTGCTGGAGTCAGTTATCAAGGATGTGATAACAGCACATTTGGAAAGCGGTGAAATGATCGGACAAAGTCAGCATGGATTTGTGAAAGGAAAATCATGTCTGACGAATCTCATAGAATTTTTTGAGGATGTAACTAATAGAGTGGATAGGGGAGAACCAGTGGATGTGGTATATTTGGATTTTCAAAAGGCTTTTGACAAGGTCCCACACAGGAGATTAGTGTGCAAACTTAAAGCACACGGTATTGGGGGTAAGGTATTGGTGTGGGTGGAGAATTGGTTAGCAGACAGGAAGCAAAGAGTGGGGATAAACGGGACCTTTTCAGAATGGCAGGCGGTGACTAGTGGGGTACCGCAAGGCTCAGTGCTGGGACCCCAGTTGTTTACAATATATATTAATGACTTGGATGAGGGAATTAAATGCAGCATCTCCAAGTTTGTGGATGACACGAAGCTGGGTGGCAGTGTTAGCTGGGAGGAGGATGCTAAGAGGATGCAGGGTGACTTGGATAGGTTGGGTGAGTGGGCAAATTCATGGCAGATGCAATTTAATGTGGATAAATGTGAAGTTATCCACTTTGGTGGCAAAAATAGGAAAACAGATTATTATTTGAATGGTGGCCGATTAGGAAAAGGGGAGGTGCAACGAGACCTGGGTGTCCTTATACACCAGTCATTGAAAGTGGGCATGCAGGTACAGCAGGCGGTGAAAAAGACGAATGGTATGCTGGCATTTATACCGAGAGGATTCGAGTACAGGAGCAGGGAGGTACTACTGCAGTTGTACAAGGCCTTGGTGAGACCACACCTGGAGTATTGTGTGCAGTTTTGGTCCCCTAATCTGAGGAAAGACATCCTTGCCATAGAGGGAGTACAAAGAAGGTTCACCAGATTGATTCCTGGGATGGCAGGACTTTCATATGAAGAAAGACTGGATGAACTGGGCTTGTACTCGTTGGAATTTAGAAGATTGAGGGGGGATCTGATTGAAACGTATAAGATCCTAAAGGGATTGGACAGGCTAGATGCAGGACGATTGTTCCCGATGTTGGGGAAGTCCAGAACGAGGGGCCACAGTTTGAGGATAGAGGGGAAGCCTTTTAGGACCGAGATGAGGAAAAACTTCTTCACACAGAGAGTGGTGAATCTGTGGAATTCTCTGCCACAGGAAACAGTTGAGGCCAGTTCATTGGCTGTATTTAAGAGGGAGTTAGATATGGCCCTTGTGGCTACGGGGGGTCAGGGGGTATGGAGGGAAGGCTGGGGCAGGGTTCTGAGTTGGATGATCAGCCATGATCATAATAAATGGCGGTGCAGGCTCGAAGGGCCGAATGGCCTACTCCTGCACCTATTTTCTATGTTTCTATGTTTCTATAACAAGAACCAGGAACTTCTGACATTTTTTTTAATGCTGCAGATGCTGTAAATCTGAAACAAACACAGGAACATGGTCAGGCAGCTTCTGTGGAAAAGAGAAGCAATTCATGTGTCATGTCTGGGGCACTTACAACAGAACAGGGAGAGTACTAGGAACTTTGACTGATTAAATTTTCTCCCTTTGGAATACAACTGTTTTGAACTCTAAACCTTAAGTAAAATAAATGAGTTTTGCAGACACCTTTAGGTTTCTAATTAAGATAAGGAATGTCACTGGTAATTATGTCCCCTCAAACAAAGCACTGAAGATATGTTTAAATACTCTTGGATATGGTCGTATCTATGTTCTCTTGACAGCCACGTGCTGATAAATGAACAATATAAATCAGTGCTGAATGTTCAACATTGTCCCAAACCAGTACCACTACTATAAATATAACATTATATACAATATACATCAAAGCAGTTTTCAACCAAGCTAGGTGCCATATAGGCCAAATAACTGAGACTCAATAGAGATGGTGTGCATGCACTGGTATGGCATTCAAGTTGCAGTGTTTTATGTTGTTTACACAGTCAACAAAGGTGTTAATTAATTTAATGTGAAGGCTTTCAATTCTTTAAAAAGCTGTGGAAGCAAGAATGGTGTTCAGTGTAAATGTCCATTGCATGCTCACATGTTTGTTTATACTGTCAGCACTGACTGGAGCAAAAGACCCAGAGATCACTCATTACATGCAGCCATCAATAACAGCTTGAGAAGCCTCTACAATTAAGCACTGCTGGTCTTTTCTGTAATACACACATATTCAATTTCTGATTTAAGGCAAAGGTTAAATCAAGCAATGCTGATGGTTGCATAAACTATGAGAATTAACCTAAAACCACAGATGGACATCAAAACCAAGAGATGAATTGGTGCTTTTAGTTCATTACTATTTCATCATTGTCTCATATATAACTTAGTATATACTTCAGCGATGCACATACAATCTCAGTGATGACAGTGTAAGCAAAAAGGTAATTATTATGGTAATTATGCTGTGAATTGATTTACTTATGTGTCACACCATGCCACAGTACACTGAACATCTCAAAAATACATGAATCCCTCTGAACTAAAGCCAGTAGCTTGAGGGAAAAAAATTCTTGTGTGATTCCACATGTCATCCACAATTGTTTTACAACTAATTTAAAGTTTTAAAACGTTCTAAGAAAATTACAGAGTTACTTGTAAGTCCCTTAATTTATCCTTACATGTTCAGCAATAAGAAAGATTTTTTTTATTTACTGATACAGCAGGGTAGCAGGGCCTTCTTGTCCAATGTAAAAGTGTTCTGCTACCATGTTGCACCACCATATAATGCATCTATAATAAATGGCATGTGACATCGTAGCCATACATTTTATTTTTCATCCCTGAATAGAAAACTAGGTGGACTGTTATCTTTACCTAGAGCATAAGTAAAGCAATTTGCCAATCACCATCAATGAACAACAATTCATTTACCGTCATCACCATCAAAGACATCAAAGACATTTTCAAGAGGCAATGCGTCAAAAAGTGACATCCATTTTTAAGGACCCTCTCCAGCTGCAAAATTACCTTCAGTATATCTCAGATAATATACGTAGAACATAGAACATAGAATAGTACAGCACAGTACAGGCCCTTCGGCCCACAATGTTGTGCCGACCCTCAAACCCTGCCTGCCATATAACCCCCTACCATTAATTCCTCCATATACCTGTCTAGTTGTCTCTTAAACTTCACTAGTGTATCTGCCTCCACCACTGACTCAGGCAGTGTATTCCACGCACCAACCACTCTCTTAGTAAAAAACCTTCCTCTAATATCCCCCTTGAACTTCCCACCCTTTACCTTAAAGCCATGTCCTCTTGTATTGAGCAGTGGTGCCCTGGGGAAGAAGCGCTGGCTATCCACTGTATCTATTCCTCTTATTATCATGTACACCTCTATCATGTCTCCTCTCATCCTCCTTCTCTCCAAAGAGTAAAGCCCTAGCTCCCTTAATCCCTGATCATAATGCATACTCACTAAACCAGGCAGCATGCTGGTAAATCTCCTCTGTACCCTTTCCAATGCTTCCACATCCTTCCTATAGTGAGGCAAACAGAACTGGACACAGTATTTCAAGAGTGGCCTAACCAGAGTTTTATAGAGCTGCATCATTACATCGCGACTCTTAAACTATCCCTTGACTTATGAAAGCTAACACCCCATAAGCTTTCTTAACTACCCTATCCACCTGTAAGGCAACTTTCAGAGAACTGTGGACATGCACCCCCAGATCCCTCTGCTCCTCCACACTACCAAGTATCCTACCATTTACTTTGTACTCTGCCTTGGAGTTTGTCCTTCCAAAGTGTACCACCTCACACTTCTCCAGGTTGAACTCCATCTGCCACTTCTCAGCCCACTTCTGCATCCTATCAATGTCTCTCTGCAATCTTCAACAATCCTCTACACTATCTACAACACCACCAACCTTTGTGTCGTCTGCCAACTTGCCAACCCCCCATTCTGCCCCCACATCCAAGTCGTTAATAAAAATCACGAAAAGTAGAGGTCCCAGAACAGATCCTTGTGGGACACCACGAGTCACAACCCTCCAATCTGAATGTACTCCCTCCACCACGACCCTCTGCCTTCTGCAGGTAAGCCAATTCTGAATCCACCGGGCCAAACTTCCCTGGATCCCATGCCTTCTGACTTTCTGAATAAGCCTACCGTGTGAAACCTTGTCAAATACCTTACTAAAATCCATATAGATCACATCCACTGCACTATCCTCATCTATATGCCTGGTCACCTCCTCAAAGAACTCTATCAGGCTTGTTAGACACGGTCTGCCCTGCACAAAGCTGATTGTCCCTGATCAGACCATGATTCTCTAAATGCCCAGAAATCCTATGTCTAAGAATCTTTTCCAACAGCATTCCCACCACAGACGTAAGGCTCACTGCTCTATAATTACCCGGACTTTCCCTACTACCTTTTTTGAACAAGGGGAAAACGTTGGCCTCCCTCCAATCCTCTGGTACCATTCCCATGGACAATGAGGCCATAAAGATCCTAGCCAGAGGCTCAGCAATCTCTTCCCTCGCCTCGTGGAGAAGCCTGGGGAATATTCCGTCAGGCCCCGGGGACTTTTCCACCCTAATGTATTTTAACAACTCCAACACCTCCTCCCCCTTAATATCAACATGCTCCAGAACATCAGCCTCACTCATATTGTCCTCACCATTATCAAGTTCCCTCTCATTGGTGAATAACGAAGAGAAGTATTCATTGAGGACTTCGCTCACTTCCAGAGCCTCCAGGCACATCTTCCCACCTTTATCTCTAATTGGTCCTACCTTCACTGCTGACATCCTTTTTTTCTTCACATAATTGAAGAATGCCTTGGGGTTTTCCTTTACCCTACTTGCCAAGGCCTTCTCATGCCCCCTTCTTGCTCTTCTCAGCCCCTTATCAAGCTCCTTTCTTGCTTCCCTATATTCCTCAATAGATCCATCTGATCCTTGCTTCCTAAACCTCATGTATGCTGCCTTCTTCCTCCTGACTAGATTTTCCACCTCACTTGTCACCCATGGTTCCTTCACCCTACCATTCTTTATCTTCCTCACTGGGACAAATTTATCCCTAACATCCTGCAAGAGATCTCTAAACATCGACCACATGTCCATAGTATATTTCCCTGCAAAAACATCATCCCAATTCACACCCAGAAGTTCTAGCTTTCTAGCCTCATAACTTGCCCTTAAAAATTTTCCTGTCCTCTCTGATTCTATCCTTTTCCATGATAATGTTAAAGGCCAGGGAGTGGTGGTCACTGTCCCCCAGATGCTCACCCACTGAGAGATTTGTGACCTGACCCGGTTCATTACCTAGTACTAGATCTAGTATGGCATTCCCCTTAGTTGGCCTGTCCACATACTGTGACAGGAATCCGTCCTGGACACACTTAACAAACTCTGCCCCATCTAAACCCTTGGAACTAATCAAGTGCCAATCAATATTAGGGATGTTAAAGTCACCCATGATAACAACCCTGTTATTTTTGCACCTTTCCAAAATCTGCCTCCCAATCTGCTTCTCTGTATTTCTGCTGCTACCAGGGGTGGCCTATAGAATACCCCCAATAGACTAACTGCTCCCTTCCTGTTCCTGACTTCCACCCATACTGACTCAAAAGAGGATCCTGCTACATTACCCACCCTTTCTGTAGCTGTAATAGTATCCCTGACCAGTAATGCCACCCTCCTCCCCTTTTTCCGCCCTCTCTATCCCTTTTAAAGCACTGAAATCCAGGAATATTGAGAATCCATTCCTGTCCTGGTGCCAGCCAAGTCTCTGTAATGGCCACTACATCATAATTCTATATATGTATCCAAGCTCTCAGTTCATCACATTTGTTCCTGATGCTTCTTGCATTGAGGTACACACATTTCAGCCCTTCTACCTTACTACCTTTGCACCCTTTATTTTGCTTCTCTTTCCTCAAAGCCTCTCTACATGTGAGATCTGGCTTTACTCCATGCACTTCTTTCACTGCTCTATTGCTCTGGGTCCCATCCCCCTTGCAAATTAGTTTAAACCCTCCCGAACCATGCTAGCAAACCTACCTGCAAGGATATTGCTCCCCCTCGAGTTCAGGTGCAACCCATCCAATCTGTACAGGTCCCACCTTCCCCAGAAGAGATCCCAATGATCCAAAAATCTAAAACCCCACTCCCTGCACCAACTCCTCAGCCACGCATTCAACTGCCATCTCCTCTAATTCTTACCATCTCTGTCACGTAGCGCTGACAGCAATCCTGAGAATGTCACCCTTGAGGTCCTGTTCTTCAACCTTCTGACTAGTTCCCAAAACTCACACTTCAGGACCTCATCCCTCTTCCTGCCTATGTCATTGGTCCCAACATGTATCACGACTTCTGTTTGCTTTCCCTCTCGTACCAGGATGTCGTGCACCCGGTCTGAGACATCCTGGACCCTGGCACCCGGGAGGCAACAAACCATGCGGGTGTCGTTCTCACATCCACAAAATCTCCTGTCTGCTCCCCTGACTATAGAGTCTCCAATGACGACAGCTCTCCTCTTCTCCGTCCCACACTTCTGCACCACCGGGTCAGACTCAGTGCCTGAGGCCCTGCCACCGTGGCTCACACCTGGTCCGTCGTCCCTGCCAACAGTATCCAGGATGGTAAACTTATTATTCAGGGGAATGGCTACAGGAGTGCTCTGCACTACCTGTCTGCTCACCTTCGCTTTCCCCCCTCTGACTGTCACCCAACGACCTGCTTCCGACAGCCTAGGTGTGACTGCCTCCCTGTAGCTCTCATCTATGACAGCCTCATTCTCCCTTATGAGTCCAAGGTCACCCAGCTGCTGCTCCAGATTCCTTACGTGGTCTTCCAGATCGCCCAGCCGTATGCACTTCTGGCAGATGTGACTCTGCAGGAGAGGGGCGTTCCCCCAAGACTGCCACATCTCACATGGGAGGCACATCACCGTCTCAGGAGACATTGTAAAGACTAACTGCGAACAAGCTTGTCCTCCGCCTCTTCTCGTTGAAGCCTCTCGAGTCAAAGCCTCAAAGCTCCACTCCTTCACTGGCCCACTCACTCACTGGCCGCTTTCCACAGGTTTTTGGCCAGGTTATAGCACAAACACTCAGTGTTTCAGATAGGGCCGTAGCATTGGAAATATCCACCAAATTAACAAAAAAAGCCAGTAGCACCCAAGGTTAATACTCCATGAAAAGAAAATCAGCATGGTGAGTTCATTGGAATATAAACTGCAGTTCTATAATCAGCGTAGTCCACAACATTCCAACATAGAAGCAAGGGTACTGCATACTGAGCCAAGGTAATTGCATAAATAATTCAGAAAATTCTGACACATATTAGTATTCAAATCAGGCTAGGAATCCATCTTCAAAAAATCTATTTACCATTTGATTTCAGTTGAAAATATCTTTTGAAATTCATTTCAACTTCCAAATCTGATGGAAAATTAAATAAAATATACTTTCTGATTTATGGATATAGATCGATGAGAAAATTGTTATATTGTAAAAAGCCAATTAACTTTTACAGTGTAATATTGAAGTAATTGAATATAGGAGGCAGGTATGCATTTAATATATATGGGGTTCTTTGCTTGTTTAAATTTTTTGTCATGTACTTTTGTGAAAGATATCTTTTTGATATTAGCTGTTGAAGCTTTATTTTGCTGTGTTACAAGAGAAGTATCTATTACTTCCTTGAATGTACAAGAAGGTGAACCCCAGCAGAAAAGCACAGTGGTCTGCAATGTGCAACCAGGAAGCCCACACTTTGGTTAATTCCTTGATTTGTCTGTCATATTTCAGTAACTATGCAGATCAGCCAATGAAGCTGCGGGGGCGGTGTGGGGTTGGGTGGGTTGAAGGCTATTCTTGATTCTTCATAGAGTCAATCTCCTGCAACCACACACATAAGGAGCTTTGATAATAGCACAATAACTATTGAGGTGCTCAAGTATTTTTTCGGGTGACTGGGCAAGTCAGGGGAGTACGGGGTTGAGTTGCCACTCTCTGGAAGTTGCCTCCTGATTCCTTCTTGCCTAGCACATTCTGCATCATCTGAACATTTGCTCACATAGCCCTGCCCTACATCTTCAGAACAGCTGGAGAGAAAGAGAAAAGAAAGATGAAGATTAGCTTTAAATCAATACCACAATGAAATGTATCGTTTGTGTTAAAATAGTTCAGCCCACCACGCTTCTGGCACCAACATAACATGCCCATAACTCACTAACCCTAAGACGTCATTTGAAAATAGCAGCAAACCGGAGCACCCAGAGGAAACACGTGTGGTCACGGGGAGAACATAAGGAGGATGAAATGCAGAAATTAAACCCATTAGTAAAGCCAAAAAACGAGAAGCCATTTGTGGACACGCTGTAAGAGCACATCTAATTGCCCTGAAGTTCATCTAAAGACCCAGTCCACATCATCTTGGCTCTAGCAAAGTACATGTCTAGGAAAAGCCAATCAGTATATGAACTTTGACACATTCCCACCACAAATATGGCAGATGATGATCATTTCCAGTGAAGGTAAGTCTAGCCATTCCATTAGCATTACCCTTGTCAATTCCTACCATCAAGGCCTTGGGTGTTACCACTAACCAAAGGTTATTATTATGGCTGAAGGAGCACTGATAGTTGAGGTGTTCCACAATGAGAGTATCAACCTTTGACTTCACTAAGCATTTCTACCTCTGACAAGGAACAAGGGGCACACGGTAGCGTAACAGTCAGCGCGACACTATTATAGCTTGGGCTGTCAGAGTTCAGAGTTTAATTTTCCAGTGCCCTCTGTAAGAAAGTTTGTACATTGTGTTTTCTCTGGGTGCTCTGGTTTCCTCCCACAGTCCAAAGACATACTGGTTAGTAGGTTAATTGGTCATTGTAGATTGTCCTTGATTAGGCTAGGGTTAAATCGATAGGATGCTGGGCAATGCAGTTCTGTGGCTCGGAGAGGGCTGTTCCAAGCGGTATCTCTAATTTTTTTTTTAATTTAAAAGTAATGGAGGCAAAGTAATCCATTTGCCCAAATAAGTGCACATCCAAATCAAACTGGAAATGTATTATTTCTCTGCTACCCTCCAGAAACATATTGTGATTGCAGTTTACGCGCCAACCACAAAATGATATCAACAACTCTACAAAACTTTCTCGAAAACATCTGGAAAATTACACAATCGTTATGTTCCATGATGACAAAGCATTAGTCACGTCAGATTTCAGCTGCTCCACCACCTGCATGGAGACCTCTGGATTACAAATGGGTCACAATTGTAGAACTGTGTATCTAGCAGCATTTCTTTACAATGCCAATGTACCAAGCCTGTTATCGCGTATCATAGGACATAAAAATCTACAGCGCATTACAAGCCTTTCGGCCCACAATGTTGTGTCGGCTATGTAACCTACACTACAAACTGCTTAGAATTTCCGTATTGCATAGCCCTCGATTTTTCTTAGCTCCATGTACCTATCGAAGAGTCTCTTAAAAGACCATATTGTATCCACCTCTACTACTGTCACAGTCCATGCACCCACCACTCTCTGTGTGAAAAACTCACCTCTGACATTCCCCTTGTACTCACTTCCAAGCACCTTAAAACTATGCCCCCTCATGTTAGCCATTTCAGCCCTGGGAAAAAGCCTCTAGTTACCCACATGATCAATGCTTCTAGCATCCTATATACCTCTATCAGGTCACCTCTCATCCTCCATCACTCCAAGGAGAAAAGGCCAAGTTCACTCAACCTATTCTCATAAGGCATGTTCTCCATTCCAGGCAATGTCCTTGTAATTCTCCTCTGCATTCTCTCTATAGAATCCACATCCTTCTTGTAGTGAGGTGACCAGAACTGAACAAGTGGGTTCTAACTAAGGTCTTGTATAGCTGTTACATTACCTCATGGCTCTTGAACTCAATCCCACAGTTGATGAAGGAGCTGTGAAGAAATGTAACTGCTATATAAGACCTTGGTCAGACCCCACTTGGAGTACTGTGTTCAGTTCTGGTCATCTCACTACAGGAAGGATGTGGATGCCATACAGAGAGTGCAGAGGAGATTTACAAGGATGTTGCCTGGATTTGAGGGCATACTTTCTGAGAACAAGTTGAGTGAACTTGGCTTTCCTCCTTGGAGTAACAGAGGATGATAGGTGAACTGATAGAGGTGTATAAGATGATAAGGGGCATTGATCATGTGGATAGCCAGAGGCTTTTTCCCAGGGCTGAAATGGCTAACACAAGGGGGCATAGTTTTAAGGTACTTGGAAATGTCAGGGGTAAGTTTTTCACACAGAGCGTGGTGGGTGCGTGGAATACTCTGCTGCCGCTGGCGGTGGAATCGGATACCTTAGGGTCTTTTAAGGTCCTCTTAGATAGGAACATGGAGCTTAGAAAAACATAAGGCAATGCGCTAGGGAAATTCGAGGCAGCTTCTAGAGTATGTTACATGGTCGGCACAACATTGTGGGCTGAAGGGCCTGTAATGTGCTGTAGATTTCCATGTTCTAAGTCTACATTCCAAATCGTTTGATTTCTCTGTAATTACCTGCAAGCCATTCCCTCAGATGGCTGATCCCCTCTTGGGAAGAGCACTGAGCACTGAGCCCCTCAATCTAATCCTCAAAGGCTGGGAACCAAGTTTGGAGTCCCCTTGCTAGCCCAGATAGTGTGCACATTTCTGAAAGTCCGTTACCAATCCTGACTTTGTCAGGAAGTTTGAGATTGGTTTGATCAAAATAACAGACCAAATTCACAGAGTTAACTTTCTGGGTATGAAACTTGTTTCCAAATTTTAAAATATTATAAAAACAAAGATAATTTTTGGATTCTTTTGTGCATTTAGTGACTAAACTAAATGATATTGGTCCTCGTCGCAGTTACCTAGAGACCATACTTCACAGTAGAAATAAGACTCTTAGATGGAAACATAGATGACTTCTATGTGGAAATTCATAGTAAATGCCATTTTTTTTGAACATTCAAAGAGGCATTTCAGCGGATTAATCAAAACCTTGGCAGCTATATAACTGGAATCACTGAATGTTAACAAAACAAAAATAAAATCTGCTTGAGTGTTATAATTTCAAAACATGTATCGATCACAAGAGAGTATTTCTGTATACAGAGCATTTTTCATCATCTCAGAGTTCTTTTTGTTTACTGACTTGCTTAATCTATCTACTACTAAGGTTCACTGAAGGGCCTCAGGGTGTTGCCATGCCCTTGTGTTGAAGGCTGATGACATTATTAAACATCACATTTACTTCCGTACCTCAAGGAGCAACAGTACACAAATATACAGTGCTGTTCAGACTGCATATCTTTTGTCTCATGCTTTTAGAAAGGCAGTACCATGCAAAAGCCTTAGGAATCTTAGCTATATACATGTGCCGAAGACTTTTGCACTTCAATGTCATAATTTTATATATTGCTCTGTACTGCTGCCGCAAAATTAAGTAAATTTCATGTCATATATGACTGATGATAAACCTGATTCTGATATGGGTCTCCGTTTTGGCTGAGAGTGGGAAGGAGGGCGGAAGAGGGGAATCATGTTTGCAAAAAGAGGAAGGGAGATGGGAGGGCGTGGGAAGCTCCAGAGGGACATTCTGTAGTGATCAGTAAACCAGTTGTTTAGAATCAAATGGCCTTGCCTGGCAGCTCTGTGCACCCGCATCACACACCTGTCCCTGGCATTCCTTCTCTGCCACCCGTCCCACGCCCCTCCCACAACACTCCACTTTCACCATTCCCAACATCCTTTGCTCCTGCCAGATTTACAAACTTGCTCTCCACTCACATTGACAAATACAGTACTGTGCAAAGGTCCTAGTAACCCTAGCTATATATATATATATTTGCCTAAGACTTTTGCACAGTACTGTATATGACAACATTTCTAAGCTGACGATGCATTCCATAGATTGTGATCTTCTACAACCTGAGAGGAAGTGGCTGAATTTAGTTTAAAAACTGGAGTCGGCGGAATACACTCAGATGTTTCAAGTTACAATTTCAAAAGGGAATTTATAAACTGAAAGTCATTTGGATATGCTGGAAATCCAAAGCAATATACACAAAATGCAGGAGGAACTCAGCAGGTCAGGCAGCTTCCCTGAAAATGAACAAACAGTCAATGTTTCGGGCCAAGACCTTTTTTCAGGACTAGAAAGGAAGGGGGAAGATGCCAAAGTAAAAAGGTGGGGGAAGGGGAAGGAGGATAGCTATAAGGTGTTAGGTGAAGCCCAGTTGGTGGGAAAGATAAACGCCCGGAGAGGAAGGAATCTGACTGGATCATAAGAGAAAGTGAAGGAGGACTGGCACCCAGGGGGAGTGATAGGCAGATGAGAAGACGTAAGAGGACAAAGTGGGGAGTAAAAGAAGAGGGAAGTGGGAGAGAACATTTATTTTTTACCAGCAGGTGAAGCCATCAGGTTAGAGGCTACCCAGATGGAAAAAAAGCTGTTGCTCCTCCACCCTGAGGGTGTCAGCAACATGGCACAACAGGAAGCCATGGACCAACATCTGGTAATGGGAATGGGAATTGGAATAAAAATGTTGGGCCACTGGGAAAATCCGCTTTCCGTAGATAGAGCAGTGGTGCTCAACAAAGCAATTCCCCAATTTATGATGGTTCTCACCAATATAGAGTAAGCCACATCGGGAGCACTGGATACAATAAATAACACTTGCAAATTCACAGGTGGAGTGTTGCCTCACTTGGAAGGACTGTTTGGGACCCTGAATGGAGGTGAATAGGCAGTGTAGCACTTTGGCCACTTGCAGGAACAAGTGCCGGGAGGGTGATTAATAGAGAGGGAACAGTGGACAAGGGAATCACAGAAGGATAAATCTCTGTGGAAAGCAGAGAGGTGGGGGAGGGGGTGGGGGGGTGGATGTAACAATATGTTTGGTGGGATGTCCCTTTTGAGAAGGAACAGGCTCCAGAGAATAATGTGTTGGATGTGGAGGCTCATGGGGTGGTAGGTAAGGATAAACTGAACCCTATCGCTATTAAGGCAACAGGAAAATGTAGTGAGCGCAGATGTCCAGGAAGTGCAGGTGAGGACAGCATTAATGATGGTTGATGATTTATGATTGATACATAGTTTGGAAATATCTTATTCCTTTCTACAGACAGACTTGGGATTGGCACATAGAAATCTTATAAGCTGTACATCATTTAATAAACAATGGCAGTGTACTCCTCGGATGGCATTTTAAAGCAAAGACCCTCTTTTCTTCTTGTGATTCAGAAAGATAGTAAAATGTTATAACATAATTTTAAAAAGAGCAAGTTATTCTCCCAAGGGAGAGCAGTTCCTGCCTGCACCACTATCCACCGAAATACGTCAATATTTATGGAGTGTTTCCAATGCAGATTGGTTTCCAACTATGCTAACATGATAAATCATTTCAATTTGAAATGACTAAAATTGGCAATATGTTTGACTTTCTTAAGTTTGCACCTCATAATTTCCTGCAAAGTGTAGTTACCTATATAATTTTTAAAAGTTCAACGCTGTAAAGGATCTAGTGTTTTTCCGGTGTATATGACAAATCAACTCTTCTTGGGCTTCCAGCCGGGTACAGGTATCAATTTTAACCAATGTTTCAATGACAGACTCTACCATCTTCATCAGGGCTGAAGCCTGGGCTTGTCTAATCTGGTGGTATTTATAGTCCCATCATCCCTCCCTCCTGATTGGTTAGTCCTCATCCTATCAAGTTTCCACTGTTCCACCTTGTTTACAAGTTCTTACTTAGAGCAAGACCTTCATCTTTGTTAAAACTCTTTTCCTCGAGTTTTATTTCAATGGCTTCCTTCACCAGGTAGTTCCAAAAGCCATTGGCACGGCATAGTAGATTTGTGCCGTCAAAGTCAATCTTATGGCCATTGCTACTGCCCATTCCTCCATGTAACCCAGACGGATACACTTCTTTGATGTGGTTTTCCACTATGCATCCTGTCTGGCTGATACACGCAGCTCTGCATTCTCAGAGAATCCTGAGTCCCAGGACATCTTTGACCCACGTAAGCTGAGCTTCTTTATTGTTTATGGATGGTTTTAATCTGATATTTCTTCAGGATCTTGGTGATCCTTTTAGAAACTGTGGAAATATAGGGAAGGCAGGCTCTAGTGATGGGTTCCTCCTCACATTTAGGTTTCCTGGTTTTTCAATTGGCTCTTTTAAGGACCCAATTGATTCCCTTCACCTTGTAGTCATTTTGTAGGAATGTTGTGCATAGTTGTCTTATTTCCTCAAGGTTTAGTTCAACACTAATTAGCAAAATGTTTTAGTCTATGACTCTATGACTGAAAGGCTAGTTACAGTTTAACCAAGTCAAACTGCAGAATAATTGTTTGACACAGACTAGATGGGCTGAAAGGCCTGTTTCTGTGCTGTAGTGGCTTTATAACTGAAAAGCTAGTTACCATTTAAATTTGTTGAATTGTTTAACCTTATTGAGAAACTTTCTCGTTAAAATTTGCATCAACCAACTTAGGTAATTTGCCATCATTTAACTGACTGTAAATAATAAACACAATTATATTTGTTATTTACATCTTATGTGGCTCAGCAGTAGCACATTTGCCCATGTTAGAAAGTTGTGCATTCAACCCCTGATCCAGAAAGGTAAGTGCATAGTCTAAATTAACCACAATGGTGAAGTACTGATGGAGGCGTGTTCTCTTGGATGAGCCGTTAAAACAAGGGCCTATCTGTATCCTCCTACTGATCATTTATTCCAAATCCAACATCACTAAAACAAACTATTTGGTCATTTATCTCATTCCTGTCTGTGATGCCTCATTGCATGTAAATTAGCCACCATGCTTTCCAACATTACAACAGAGATTACAACTCAACACCAATTAATAAATTGTGCCCTATTCTGATCATGTAAAAATGTTGATGCATTGACATCCTTGTCTAGCAACTGCAATTGGAAAGCACCAGAGATGCTGGATTATCAGAGCTTTGCTGTAATATCTTTCTATCTCAGATCGATGGATTTTTGCTGGCTGGGGAAAGAAGTTTTTAGAGCCAAGCTCAATGATTTGGATGGTTCATTTTGATTCTAGTTTCTAATGGTTCCTTTATCTTTCCTTAATCCTGCTGGCAGTCCAACTAAATGGAAGACAGGGATGGAATTCCTGTTCCACTCCACCTTGTTTGATACCTTTAAGCAGATTAATGGTCAGGTTCATAGATTCCACCTATTCAGTGCTAATCTTACCAACTATTACAATATGAGAAAGACACCAAATATTTGTTGATAGAACTATAAGGATCTATGCTGAGACTGTCAGTATCTGGCTTATTGTGTATAAATTGGATATCCCTAATGTGGCAGAGAGCACTCAGAAAATGTACTCCTTGGACACAGGCGTTCACACACACATAAACACCGCCTCGTCACTCTGCTGCTGTCACGCTGAGTGGACGCACTTCATTGTCTTCCCCTCGTATATTCTCATAATGGGTCCTAAAGCCAGCTAATGCCATCGGGTTGGCTTTATGGTCACTTTCCCACTATACACGGCGGAATATTCCATTTCTTTTCACATTTTTAATGTGTATTTGTGGTTTGCATACTGCATTTATGGTAGATCCTTCGATTTATTTAATCACATAATTGTAACTACATTGTGGGGTGCATCATATTCTAATTCATGTGCAATCTTAAGTTAACTTTGTTGGTAATTAAAGATGGTATGTTATACAGACATAAGAATATATGTCCTATATTTAGCACTGCGTCCTGGTGCTGAATAAAAAGGAGCTCATCGCCCGTGAGAGAGAGATAGGGGCTGCCAATAGTTCACACTGGACCAGAATAAATACAGAGATATTCTTATGCTTTCTGGTAGATATCTTTTTGTAAACATTGACAATTTTCTTTTCACTATTTTTGCAAGGTTTTGTAAGTTTGATTTTTGACACACCTAGTAAACAGCCTTGCACTAAAGTGCAAAGCGACTCCAGCTATATCTTCTTTTGGTCACCACCCAAGTGTAAACACCCACCTAAAGAAGAACATTTTGATAACAGTAGGAGTACACAAAGTTTCGTCAGATTAATTCTTGGGATGGTGTGAAGTGAGATTAACTAAACTAGGCCAGTGATAAACACAAGGGATTCGGCAGATGCTGGGAATCCAACTGCTACAACTGCCCCTACACCTTCTCCCTGACCAGCATCCATGGTCCCAAAGAGTCCATTCAGGTGAGGCAACACTTCACCTGTGGGTCTCGGCCTGAAACGTCGACTGTACCTCTTCCTATAGATGCTGCCTGGACTGCTGCGTTCACCAGCAACTTTGATGTGTGTTACCTTTGAGTCTGTTAGGGTTGTATCCAGTGCTCCCGATGCAGCCTTCCCTACAGCAATGAGACCGGATGTAGATTGGGGGACAGCATTCCTGGAGGCCATCCATTTTAATTCTACTTCCCATTGTGTTGCCATGACGAGGCCACAGAGGCATCTGGGTATCCTCCAATATGGCAGTATGAACATTGATTCCTCCAACTTCTGGTAATTTCTCCCTCTCTCCCACTATCTTTTCCTGTTACTCATTCTAGCCCTTCTCTTACCCCTTCTCCTCTCCTCGCCTGCCTATCGCCTCCCTCTTAAGCCCCCCCCCTTCCCTTTCACACATGGTCCATTCTCACATCAGATTCTTTGTTCATCAGCTCTTTACCTCTCCCACCTATCATCTCCCAGCTTCTCACACTTCATCCCCCCTCCCCCACCCATCTGGTTTCACCTACCACTTGCCAGCTTGTACGCCTTTCCCTCCCCCAAACTTCTTATTCTGACCTCTTCACTCTTACTTTCCAGTCCTGATAAAGAGCATCAGCCGGGAATGCCAACTGTTTATTCGCCCCCATAGATGCTCTCCGACTTGATGAGCCCCTCCAGCATTTTGTGTGCATTGCTTTAAACTAGGCAGAATGAGACATGACCTTATTAATTCTCACAGGGTTCTGCATGCTTGATGCAATGTTGATGCTTGCTCTGTCTAGAACTATGTCACAAGTAAGAAGGGAGCCATTCTCTAAAGAGATGAAAATAAATTTCTTCACCCGGAGACTGTAAATCTTTGGAATTCATTGCCCAAGAGTTAGGGGCATCTTAAATCCCTTACCTGTACTGAAGCATTAGAAATGTTCCTTTCTTAGCAGTACATCACAGTATACTTGCAACTCTGCCAAGGGAGAGGTGGTAGCCCAGTTACTGTATCTGCTCAAGGTAAAGACCAATAACCGATCTTTAGATTTAATGCCATTAGTGCATAAAAGTGACACTTTTAAAAAGGTTGGCTATGCCTTTATTAATCGCAGAACAGGCAAGAGGGGGTTGAATGACCTGCTCCTGCTTCATTTTCTCTTGTTCTTCTTATTTCTTCATACATGTAAAGCTTTTAGCAATTTGAACCTATATTTGCAATGCAATTGGAGTACGAGAACAATTGCATGAATGATTAGTACAAATCTAATTAATTGGGATGTAACCCTTACTCTTAAAAATAAATGATTAGAAGAAATATTAGCCTCAGAAGGCTATATAATCCCTCAAGTCTACCTTACTATTCAATAACTTTATGGCCAATCTAAACTAGACCTCAAATCCACTTCCCTATCTATTACCCATATCTCTGAATGTGCTAAGCATGACACAATTAGGATCATATAGTTTCTAGTCATACTTTTGGTGAAAAAAGTTAGTGTGTGTGTAGAATTAGAAATCACATTTTGAAAACTGAGGAGAAGTTCTATTCTGTTGTCTTCTTGGTATGGACAAATGAGATCTCCACTGTACTGGATCTAAGAATGCCTAATCGTTCCTCTAGTGCTGTAAAAAACAAAAAAAATTTAAAAACATCAGAAAGTCTGCAAATGCTGGCAATTCAAAGCAGCACTCATAGAATGCTGGAAGAACTCAGCAAGTCAGGAAATGAACAGATAGTCAACGTGTTGGGCAGAGACCTTTCTTCAGGACTGTGGAGCTCAAAAATGAAACTTCTCCAGTTCTAAAATCCTTAAGAAACAATAGCTCATCAAAACCAAAATGTTTCGATCAAACCATTAAAAGAATTATTATCAACCAATGAAAATCCCACAATGCCAATAAAGAGGCATGATAGTTTATCCTTGCAAACGCAAGGAAATCTGCAGATGCTGGAATTTCAAGCAACACACATCAAAGTTGCTGGTGAACGCAGCAGGCCAGGCAGCATCTCTAGGAAGAGGTACAGTCGACGTTTCGGGCCGAGACCCTTCGTCAGGACTAACTGAAGGAAGAACTAGCTGTTCGACTGTACCTCTTCCTAGAGATGCTGCCTGGCCTGCTGCGTTCCACCAGCAACTTTTATGTGTGTTGCTTGATAATTTACGCTGTTTCCTTGCCCATTGTACAAAGGTATTCCATGCTTAAGTAAACATTGTTTTGCACTGAATTTGCTAAAAAAAAATCATCATGGCAGTCGGCATTTTCATTCTATTCAATAGCTGCATCAGCCATTGGTGTGCAGGACTCATCTGATATCTGCCTATTGTGTTTCTTCTGCTAATCATCCAGTAGACAAGACTATTGGTAACCAGAAATCTGCAGCCACCCTCATCAAATGGCACAAGTTTACTTGTTGCTCCTTGTGCCAAGTCATGAAGATAATTTCCCACTTAAATCTATCTTGAAAGTCCCAGGGAAAAGCAACTTTCGTAGATGGACCACCTACTTGATTATATATACAACCACAGGCAATCAGTGTAAACTTTTTTTTGTTACCACCTGCATTCAGGAAAATGAATATGTGGTCAATCCAGGAACAACTGTGTGTTCTTGGTAAATAAAATCTTACTGGATCCACATAAATACTTCAAGTTGTTAATTTAAAATTCATGTCTGGCTAATTAATCTCCGCAGAAATGTTACTCTTTTCGACCTATGCTACATTGATGCATATGTGAAGAATGATATTGCACAAATATACACACAGTGCAAATACCTGTAAACTTTCAATGTCCAATTATGCAAAAGGCATGTGTGGCTCTCAAAGTTCATTACCATTGCATTTTTATGTTGATTATGTTGTCATTTTGTGATTTACTTGGTAAAGTGTACTTTGAAGTTCACTGTACAGAATTATTTGGAGAGGAACTGTTCTGTGCATGAGAGCAATTGGGTTTTAAAAAAACTCTAAACAGGAAATACTTGCAAATCTCTTGGTTCTTTGCAGAAATCTGATGAAGTTTATTTACTTTAATGCACATTCCTCATCTGCACAGTGCAAACATATAAAAACAAAAATCCTGGGAGCAATCTTAACTAAAAAACAAGATCTGTATTTATTTCCTTTTATGTTACAATAAAATAAACCGCTCTTTTTTTACACTCACGCACCAGGGACAGTAGTGTTACCTTGAACTCTCAATGATCTGATGGCTCAGCGTTAGTTTGAAGTTTGTTTAGCCAATTACTGATCTCGCCTCTTGTTTACGGGTCAAGCTCCAAGCACCTGAAGACATTTCTTTGAGAACAGAGAAGTGAGCCTTCATGGAGAAAACTTCTGAAGTGGGATATCAGTCACATATAAATACATTTAAACGCATCCATTTAGATTTATTTTTCCACGGGAAACTTTTAAATAATGCACTGGCGGCTGTTCGGTTGAACTAAATACATTGACCACATTCAACTAACGAACTAAGCTTTGAACATATGTGTTCCAGTAAAGAACCATAAATTAATATTTTGATTTTAGAATTTATTAAAGAGAAGACGCTAGGTATCAGTAAAAGGAGAAGAGTGATCAAAATCGTACATAGATGTGATATCTCTCATAATCATGAATTTAAGATTTATTTAATAGATTTATCAACTTATTGAGTCAAAGCAGGCCCTTCGGCCCACAATGTCTGTGTAAACCATTAGGTGTTTGTCCATTTTAATCCCACTGTTCAATTTGAATTGCAGATGGTGAATTCAATTGACCAATGGAAATTAGGAGATTAAAATATGTTTAAACAATCGATTCCTAGGTTTTATTTGTTAATGGTGATGCGTGTTTTCCTTAAAGGAATCGTCGAGGTTGGAGTCCCATCCACCCTCAAATGCGGACAGGTCTTTCCTCCACAGTTCTCAGAACGAAACGAACTATAATGACAGACCTCAGCATCTGTATCAAATAGATTATGAATTTAAAACTATGAATTTATGAATTTAAAAACAGTCCGAAGTGCAGAGAGCTGTGTTTTCAAAGAAAGCCCCAAATTCTCCAGAGCTCTGGGAATTTCGCGGTTCTTTGAATAGATGCTTTGTTTCGGCGCGGAATCCCGCCGTCAGAGCGCTTGCCTGTTCCTGCACCCACTCCCTCCACAGTCTCAATGTTGACTCTCCAACCGACTCGCAGTTGTTTCAGCAAATTGCTAATAAAGGGCATCGCTTTCGGGAGAGAGAAATACATTTATGGATGTCCCTTCTCAATGCTTGCCGAGAAGAACTCAGTTATATATAACTAGGTAACTGGGTTAACTGTTGGCGAGGAGTTCAAACGACCAAAATAAATATGTCCGTCTCATATTAATCCTGGCGCTTGAATTACCAGTAGTTATTTCATTGTCGATTCACTATTTTAAAGTACAAGGCGTTTACATTAGAAAATGGCTCACACTCGGTATTGCATCAATATATTGCACTTCCTACGCTGGATACAGTCCTATAACTGCATTCGATCTGTAACTTGTTGTCAGTGATGCCTAACGATTCGAAATTATTCTATGGAAATTGGGGTAACTTATTCGCCCGTGTCACGCGTCTATAAATTTACTCATTTAACGAATTTGTCATAGTGTATATAGTTTAATTTTGCTTCAAACTGTGCAAAGCAATTTAAATATCGCATTTGTACGAGCGTTTCGGTATTTAGAATTAAAGCACGTTCATCCTTCTCACTGGAACCAACGAGCCAGGTGCTATGGTCCCTCACGTCCTTCCCCCTTCCACTCCATTCCCTGATCATTTACCAGAATTAAATATTTCATTGCCTTCTTGTCGGTATTGAAAAAGTAATTAAATAAACATTAACGCTACACGATTAAAATCATTAACACATTTAATAAAAATACAAGTAATATTACATTAATCAAAATCGTTCAATACAGTACATATTTGTATTAATATTACATATGGGCAAAACAATATTATAACCACGTAGTATGCTTGGTGACAATTAATTTTTGTACGAATTGGCGTGGCGGGGAGAAAGACTACACTTGAGATTACAGAATACAAAGACTGGTCAGATATACATTAACGCAGGCAGCTGGAGTTTGTCTCATAAAATTGTTGACATCATGAAGTGCTGGCTTAAGCAAGCGTGACGTTTACTAATGAATTAATGAAATCTGTATCATCTAAATATTCGTCAATGGAAATACACGTTTTCAATGACACAGAAGCTAAAACAATGGCTATTTAAAGCCTACTTTGTTTCACTGTACTTGAAGCCACTGGAGTGCATGTGACACAAAAAGGCAAGATGTAACTGCAATGCCCTCCATTTCTAATCATAGAAAAACTGTCAAATAGAAGATTAAGACGCTTTATGTACTAATCTGCTAACAAACAATTACTTTGTAAAATTAACTTATTTATACAGTATATATATATATATATATGTTGGAGGCGTCTAAATATTAAATTGGCAACTGGATAAATTCTAAGATCATATAAAAGATTCCTAGTACCTTGGTTGGAGAATCAGCCCTATAGCACCATAGATCGAACGCAGCTGTATGTTTGATAAATTAATGATCTATTTAAAATTAAAACATGTTTCAGAACAAGTTAAAGGAAAATACGAATAAAACGGAAACCCGATTTGATAATATTTACCAGGTAACTGAGGTGTATCAAACGGTAAGGAAGTGTTAAAGGCCGTGCATACCTTTGGCGAGGTATCTATGACCGAACTG